>NW_026529952.1:0-24757 GCF_028500815.1 Rissa tridactyla
TTCAGCCTCAAAGCCACCCTTTCCCACTTGGCGCCGCATCAGGCACAAAAATGGCCTATGGCTGAAGATGGGTCCCCCGCCCAAAGAGCCAGCAGGGAAAACTATGCCTTGTCCTAAAGCTCTTTGGGAACCGCTTGCGTAGCCCCACAGACCTGGGGGCTGCGGGCTTTCCTGCTGCCTTCAGCCTCAAAGCCACCCTTTCCCACTTGGCGCCGCGCCAGGCACAAAAATGGCCATACGGCTGGAGATGGGTCCCCCGCCCAAAGAGCCAGCAGGGAAAACTATGCCTTGTTCTAAAGCTCTTTGGGAACCACTTGCGTAGCCCCACAGACCTGGGGGCTGCGGGCTTTCCTGCTGCCTTCAGACTCGATACCACACTTTCCCACTTGGCGCCGCGCCAGGCACAAAAATGGCCATACGGCTGGAGATGGGTCCCATGCCCAAAGAGCCAGCAGGGAAAACTATGCCTTGTTCTAAAGGTCTTTGGGAACCGCTTGCGTAGCCCCACAGACCTGGGGGCTGCGGGCTTTCCTGCTGCCTTCAACCTCGACACCACCCTTTCCCACTTGGCGTCGCGCCAGGCACAAAAATGGCCTATGGCTGGAGATGGGTCCCCCGCCCAAAGAGCCAGCAGGGAAAACTATGCCTTGTTCTAAAGCTCTTTGGGAACCGCTTGCCTAGCCCCACAGACCTGGGGGCTGCCGGCTTTCCTGCTGCCTTCAGCCTCAAAGCCACCTTTTCCCACTTGGGGCCGCGCCAGGCACAAAAATGGCCATACGGCTGCAGAGAGACCCCGCCCAAAGAGCTGTCAGGGAAAATTATGCCTTGTTCTAAAGCTCTTTGGGAACCGCTTGCGTAGCCCCACAGACCTGGGGGTTGCGGGCTTTCCTGCTGCCTTCAGCCTCGACACCACCCTTTCCCAATTGGCGCCGCGCCAGGCACAAAAATGCCCATACGGCTGGAGATGGGTCCCCCCCTAAGGAGCCAGCAGGGAAAACTATGCCTTGTTCTAAAGCTCTTTGGGAACCGCTTGCGTAGCCCCACAGATCTGGGGGCTGCGGGCTTTCCTGCTGCCTTCAGCCTCAAAGCCACCTTTTCCCACTTGGCGCCGCGCCAGGCACAAAAATGCCCATACGGCTGGAGATGGGTCCCCCCCTAAGGAGCCAGCAGGGAAAACTATGCCTTGTTCTAAAGCTCTTTGGGAACCGCTTGCGTAGCCCCACAGATCTGGGGGCTGCGGGCTTTCCTGCTGCCTTCAGCCTCAAAGCCACCTTTTCCCACTTGGCGCCGCGCCAAGCACAAAAATGGCCATACGACTGGAGATGGGTCCCCCGCCCAAAGAGCCAGCAGGGAAAATTATGCCTTGTTCTAAAGCTCTTTGGGAACCGCTTGCGTAGCCCCACAGACCTGGGGGCTGCGGGCTTTCCTGCTGCCTTCAGACTCGACACCACCCTTTCCCACTTGGCGCTGCGCCAGGCTCAAAAATGGCCATACGGCTGGAGATGGGTCCCCTCCCCAAGGAGCCAGCAGGGAAAACTATGCCTTGTTCTAAAGCTCTTTGGGAACCGTTTGCGTAGCCCCACAGACCTGGGGGCTGCGGGCTTTGCTGCTGCCTTCAGCCTCAAAGCCACCCTTTCCCACTTGGCGCCGCGCCAGGCACAAAAATGGAGATACGACTGGAGATGGGTCCCCTGCCGAAAGAGCCAGCAGGGAAAAACTATGCCTTATTCTAAAGCTCTTTGGGAACCGCATGCGTAGCCCCACAGACCTGGGGGGCTGCGGGCTTTCCTGCTGCCTTCAGCCTCGACGCCACCCTTTCCCACTTGGCGCTGCGCCAGGCACAAAAATGGCCATATGGCTGGAGATGGGTCCCCCGCCCAAGGAGCCAGCAGGGAAAACTATCCCTTGTTCTAAGGCTATTTGGGAACCCCTTGTGTAGCCCCACAGACCTGAGGCCTGCAGGCTTTCCTGCTGCCTTCAGCCTCAAAAACCACCCTTTGCCTTTCGGTGCCGGGCCAGGCACAAAAATGGCCATAGGACTGGAGATGGGTCCCCCGCCCAAAGAGCCAGCAGGGAAAACTATGCTTTGTTCTAAAGCTCTTTGGGAACCGCTTGCGTAGCCCTACAGACCTGGGGGCTGCAGGCTTTCCTGCTGCCTTCAGCCTCGACACCACCCTTTCCCACTTGGCACCGCGCCAGGCACAAAAATGTCCATACGGCTGGACATGGGTCCGCGCCGAAAGAGCCAGCAGGGAAAATTATGCCTTGTTCTAAAGCTCTTTGGGAACCGCTTGCGTAGCCCCACAGACCTGGGGGCTGCCGGCTTTCCTGCTGCCTTCAGCCTCAAAGCCACCTTTTCCCACTTGGGGCCGCGCCAGGCACAAAAATGGCCATACGGCTGCAGAGAGACCCCGCCCAAAGAGCTGTCAGGGAAAATTATGCCTTGTTCTAAAGCTCTTTGGGAACCACTTGCGTAGCCCCACAGACCTGGGGGCTGCGGGCTTTCCTGCTGCCTTCAGCCTCCACACCACCCTTTCCCACTTGGCGTCGCGCCAGGCACAAAAATGGCCTGTGGCTGAAGATGGGTGCCACGCCCAAAGAGCCAGCAGGGAAAACTATGCCTTGTTCTAAAGCTCTTTGGGAACCGCTTGCGTAGCCCCACAGACCTGGGGGTGCGGGCTTTCCTGCTGCCTTCTCACTCAAAAACACCCTTTCCCACTTGGCGCTGCGCGAGGCATAAAAAAGGCCTATGGCTGGAGAAGGGTCCCATTCCCAAAGAGGCAGCAGGGAAAACTATGCCTTCATCTAAAGCTCTTTTGGAACCGCTTGCGTAACCCCACAGACCTGGGGGCTGCGGGCTTTCCTGCTGCCTTCAACCTCGACACCACCCTTTCCCACTTGGCGTCGCGCCAGGCACAAAAATGGCCTATGGCTGGAGATGGGTCCCCCGCCCAAAGAGCCAGCAGGGAAAACTATGCCTTGTTCTAAAGCTCTTTGGGAACCGCTTGCGTAGCCCCACAGACCTGGTGGCTGCAGGCTTTGCTGCTGCCTTCAGCCTCAAAGCCACCCTTTCCCACTTGGCACCGCGCCAGGCACCAAAATGGCCTATGGCTGGAGATGGGTCCCATGCCCTAAGAGCCAGGTGGGAAAACTATGCCTTGTTCTAAAGCTCTTTGGGAACCATTTGCGTAGCCCAACAGATCTTGGGCCTACGGGCTTTCCTGCTGCCTTCAGCCTCAAAACCACCCTTTCCCACTAGGTGCCTCGCCACGAACAAAAAAGGCCATACGGCTGGAGATGGGTCCCCTGCCCAAGGAGCCAGCAGGGAAAACTATGCCTTGTTCTAAAGCTCTTTGGGAACCGCTTGCGTAGCCCCACAGACCTGGGGGCTGCAGGAATTCTTGCTGACTTTAGCCTCGACACCACCCTTTCCCACTTGGCGCCGCATCAGGCACAAAAATGGCCACATGGCTGGAGATGGGTCCCCCGCCCAAAGAGCCAGCACGGAAAACTATGCCTTGTTCTAAAGCTCTTTAGGAACCGCTTGCGTAGCCCCACAGACCTGGGGGCTGCGGGCTTTCCTGCTGCCTTCAGCCTCAAAGCCACCCTTTCCCACTTGGCGCTGCGCCAGGCACAAAAATGGCCATACGGCTGGAGATGGGTCCCCCGCCCAAAGAGCCAACAGGGAAAACTATGCCTTGTTCTAAAGCTCTTTGGGAACCACTTGCGTAGACCCACAGGCCTGGAGGCTGCAGGCTTTCCTGCTGCCTTCAACCTCGACACCACCCTTTCCCACTTGGCGTCACGCCAGGCACAAAAATGGCCTATGGCTGGAGATGGGTCTCCCCCCCAAAGAGCCAGCAGGGAAAACTATGCCTTCATCTAAAGCTCTTTGGGAACCGCTTGGGTAGCCCCACAGACCTGGGGGCTGCGGACTTTCCTGCTGCCTTCAGCCTCGACGCCACCCTTTCCCACTTGGCGCCGCGCCAGGCACAAAAATGGCCATACGGCTGGAGATGGGTCCCCTCCCCAAGGAGCCAGCAGGGAAAACTATGCCTTGTTCTAAAGCTCTTTGGGAACCGCTTGCGTAGCCCCACAGACCTGGGGGCTGCAGGCTTTGCTGCTGCCTTCAGACTCGACACCACCCTTTCCCACTTGGCGCCGCGCCAGGCACAAAAATGGTCTATGGCTGGAGATGGGTCCCCCGCCCAAAGAGCCAGCAGGGAAAACTATGCCTTGTTCTAAAGCTCTTTGGGAACCGCTTGCGTAGCCCCACAGACCTGGGGGCTGCGAGCTTTCCTGCTGCCTTCAGCCTCAAAGCCACCCTTTCCTACTTGGCGCCGCGCTAGGCACAAAAATGGCCATACGGCAGGAGATGGGTCCCCCGCCCAAAGAGCCAGCAGGGAAAACTATGCCTTGTTCTAAAGCTCTTTGGGAACCGCATGCGTAGCCCCACAGACCTGGGGGCTGCAGGCTTTCCTGCTGCCTTCAGACTCGACACCACCCTTTCCCACTTGGCGCCGCGCCAGGCACAAAAATAGCCATACGGCTGGAGATGGGTCTCCCCCCCAAAGAGCCAGCAGGGAAAACTATGCCTTGTTCTAAAGCTCTTTGGGAACCGCTTGCGTAGCCCCACAGACCTGGGGGCTGCGGGCTTTCCTGCTGCCTTCAGACTCGACACCACCCTTTCCCACTTGGCGCCGCGCCAGGCACAAAAATGGCCCATGGCTGGAGATGGGTCCCATGCCCAAAGAGCCAGCAGGGAAAACTATGCCTTGTTCTAAAGCTCTTTGGGAACCGCTTGCGTAGCCCCACAGACCTGGGGGCTGCGGGCTTTCCTGCTGCCTTCAGCCTCGACACCACCCTTTCCCACTTGGTGCCGTGCCAGGGACAAAAATGGCCATACGGCTGGAGATGGGTCCCCCGCCCAAAGAGCCAGCAGGGAAAACTATGCCTTGTTCTAAAGCTCTTTGGGAACCTCTTGCGTAGCCCCACAGACCTGGGGGCTGCAGGCTTTCCTGCTGCCTTCAACCTCGACACCACCCTTTCCCACTTGGCGTCACGCCAGGCACAAAAATGGCCTATGGCTGGAGATGGGTCCCCCGCCCAAAGAGCCAGCAGGGAAAACTATGCCTTGTTCTAAAGCTCTTTGGGAACCGCTTGCGTAGCCCCACAGACCTGGGGGCTGCAGGCTTTCCTGCTGCCTTCAGCCTCAAAGCCACCCTTTCCCACTTGGCACCGCGCCAGGCACAAAAATGGCCATACGACTGGAGATGGGTCCCCCGCCCAAAGAGCCAGCAGGGAAAACTATGCCTTGTTCTAAAGCTCTTTGGGAACCGCTTGCGTAGCCCCACAGACCTGGGGGCTGCGGGCTTTCCTGCTGCCTTCAGCCTCGACACCACCCTTTCCCACTGGGCGCCGCGCCAGGCACAAAAATGGCCATACGGCTGGAAATGGGTCCCATGACCAAAGAGCCAGCAGGGAAAACTATGCCTTGTTCTAAAGCTCTTTGGGAACCGCTTGCGTAGCCCCAGAGACCTGGGGGCTGCAGACTTTCCTGCTGCCTTCAGCCTGAAAGCCACCCTATCCCATTTGGCGCCGCGCTAGGCACAAAAATGGCCATAAGGCTGGAGATGGGTCTCCCCCCCAAAGAGCCAGCAGGGAAAACTATGCCTTGTTCTAAAGCTCTTTGGGAACCGCTTGCGTAGCCCCACAGACCTGGGGGCTGCGGGCTTTCCTGCTGCCTTCAGACTCGACACCACCCTTTCCCACTTGGCGCCGCGCCAGGCACAAAAATGGCCATACGGCTGGAGATGGGTCCCATGCCCAAAGAGCCAGCAGGGAAAACTATGCCTTGTTCTAAAGCTCTTTGGGAACCGCTTGTGTAGCCCCACAGACCTGGGGGCTGCGGGCTTTCCTGCTGCCTTCAGCCTCGACGCCACCCTTTCCCACCTGGCGCCGCGCCAGGCACAAAAATGGCCATACGGCTGGAGATGGGTCCCCCGCCCAAAGAGCCAGCAGGGAAAACTATGCCTTGTTCTAAAGCTCTTTGGGAACCGCTTGCGTAGCCCCACAGACCTGGGGGCTGCAGGCTTTCCTGCTGCCTTCAGCCTCAAAGCCACCCTTTCCCACTTGGCACCGCGCCAGGCACAAAAATGGCCTATGGCTGGAGATGGGTCCCCCGCCCAAAGAGCCAGCAGGGAAAACTATGCCTTGTTCTAAAGCTCTTTGGGAACCGCTTGCGTAGCCCCACAGACCTGGGGGCTGCGGGCTTTCCTGCTGCCTTCAGCCTCGACACCACCCTTTCCCACTGGGCGCCGCGCCAGGCACAAAAATGGCCATACGGCTGGAAATGGGTCCCATGACCAAAGAGCCAGCAGGGAAAACTATGCCTTGTTCTAAAGCTCTTTGGGAACCGCTTGCGTAGCCCCAGAGACCTGGGGGCTGCAGACTTTCCTGCTGCCTTCAGCCTGAAAGCCACCCTTTCCCATTTGGCGCCGCGCTAGGCACAAAAATGGCCATAAGGCTGGAGATGGGTCTCCCCCCCAAAGAGCCAGCAGGGAAAACTATGCCTTGTTCTAAAGCTCTTTGGGAACCGCTTGCGTAGCCCCACAGACCTGGGGGCTGCGGGCTTTCCTGCTGCCTTCAGACTCGACACCACCCTTTCCCACTTGGCGCCGCGCCAGGCACAAAAATGGCCATACGGCTGGAGATGGGTCCCATGCCCAAAGAGCCAGCAGGGAAAACTATGCCTTGTTCTAAAGCTCTTTGGGAACCGCTTGTGTAGCCCCACAGACCTGGGGGCTGCGGGCTTTCCTGCTGCCTTCAGCCTCGACGCCACCCTTTCCCACCTGGCGCCGCGCCAGGCACAAAAATGGCCATACGGCTGGAGATGGGTCCCCCGCCCAAAGAGCCAGCAGGGAAAACTATGCCTTGTTCTAAAGCTCTTTGGGAACCGCTTGCGTAGCCCCACAGACCTGGGGGCTGCAGGCTTTCCTGCTGCCTTCAGCCTCAAAGCCACCCTTTCCCACTTGGCGTCGCGCCAGGCACAAAAAAATGGCCTATGGCTGGAGATGGGTCCCCCGACCAAAGAACAAGCAGGGAAAACTATGCCTTGTTCTAAAGCTCTTTGGGAACCGCTTGCGTAGCCGCACACACCTGGGGGCTGTGGGCTTTCCTTCTGCCTTCATGTTCGACAACACCCTTTCCCACTTGGCGCCGCGCCAGGCACAAAAATGGCCATACGGCTGGAGATGGGTCCCCCGCCCAAAGAGCCAGCAGGGAAAACTATGCCTTGTTCTAAAGCTCTTTGGGAACCGCTTGCGTAGCCCCACAGACCTGGGGGCTGCAGGCTTTCCTGCTGCCTTCAGCCTCAAAGCCACCCTTTCCCACTTGGCGCCGCATCAGGCACAAAAATGGCCTATGGCTGAAGATGGGTCCCCCGCCCAAAGAGCCAGCAGGGAAAACTATGCCTTGTCCTAAAGCTCTTTGGGAACCGCTTGCGTAGCCCCACAGACCTGGGGGCTGCGGGCTTTCCTGCTGCCTTCAACCTCGACACCACCCTTTCCCACTTGGCGTCGCGCCAGGCACAAAAATGGCCTATGGCTGGAGATGGGTCCCCCGCCCAAAGAGCCAGCAGGGAAAACTATGCCTTGTTCTAAAGCTCTTTGGGAACCGCTTGCGTAGCCCCACAGACCTGGGGGCTGCCGGCTTTCCTGCTGCCTTCAGCCTCAAAGCCACCTTTTCCCACTTGGGGCCGCGCCAGGCACAAAAATGGCCATACGGCTGCAGAGAGACCCCGCCCAAAGAGCTGTCAGGGAAAATTATGCCTTGTTCTAAAGCTCTTTGGGAACCGCTTGCGTAGCCCCACAGACCTGGGGGTTGCGGGCTTTCCTGCTGCCTTCAGCCTCGACACCACCCTTTCCCAATTGGCGCCGCGCCAGGCACAAAAATGCCCATACGGCTGGAGATGGGTCCCCCCCTAAGGAGCCAGCAGGGAAAACTATGCCTTGTTCTAAAGCTCTTTGGGAACCGCTTGCGTAGCCCCACAGATCTGGGGGCTGCGGGCTTTCCTGCTGCCTTCAGCCTCAAAGCCACCTTTTCCCACTTGGTGCCGCGCCAGGCACAAAAATGGCCATACGGCTGTTGATGGGTCCCCTCCCCAAGGAGCCAGCAGGGAAAACTATGGCTTGTTCTAAAGCTCTTTGGGAACCGCTTGCGTAGCCCCACAGACCTGGCAGCTGCGGGCTTCCTACTGCCTTCAGCCTCGACACCACCCTTTACCACTTGGCGCCGCGCCAGGCACAAAAATGGCCATACGACTGGAGATGGGTCCCCCGCCCAAAGAGCCAGCAGGGAAAATTATGCCTTGTTCTAAAGCTCTTTGGGAACCGCTTGCGTAGCCCCACAGACCTGGGGGCTGCGGGCTTTCCTGCTGCCTTCAGACTCGACACCACCCTTTCCCACTTGGCGCTGCGCCAGGCTCAAAAATGGCCATACGGCTGGAGATGGGTCCCATGCCCAAAGAGCCATCAGGGAAAACTATGCCTTGTTCTAAAGCTCTTTGGGAACCGTTTGCGTAGCCCCACAGACCTGGGGGCTGCGGGCTTTCCTGCTGCCTTCAGCCTCAAAGCCACCCTTTCCCACTTGGCGCCGCATCAGGCACAAAAATGGCCTATGGCTGGAGATGGGTCCCATGCCCAAAGAGCCAGCAAGGAAAACTATGCCTTGTTCTAAAGCTCTTTGGGAACCGCTTGCGTAGCCCCACAGACCTGGGGGCTGCAGGCTTTGCTGCTGCCTTCAGCCTCAAAGCCACCCTTTCCCACTTGGCGTCGCGCTAGGCACAAAAATGGCCATACGGCTGGAGATGGGTTCCCCGCCCAAAGAGCCAGCAGGGAAAACTATGCCTTGTTCTAAAGCTCTTTGGGAACCGCTTGCGTAGCCGCACAGACCTGGGGGCTGCAGGCTTTCCTGCTGCCTTCAGCCTCGACACCACCCTTTCCCACTTGGCACCGCGCCAGGCACAAAAATGGCCTATGGCTGGAGATGGGTCCCATGCCCAAAGAGCCAGCAAGGAAAATTATGCCTTGTTCTAAAGCTCTTTGGGAACCGCTTGCGTAGCCCCACAGACCTGGTAGCTACAGGCTTTCCTGCTGTCTTCAGCCTCGACAACACCCTTTCCCACTTGGCGCCGCGCCAGGCACAAAAATGGCCATACGGCTGGAGATGGGTCCCCCGCCCAAAGAGCCAGCAGGGAAAACTATGCCTTGTTCTAAAGCTCTTTGGGAACCACTTGCGTAGCCCCACAGACCTGGGGGCTGCGGGCTTTCCTGCTGCCTTCAGACTCGACACCACCCTTTCCCACTTGGCGCCGCGCCAGGCTCAAAAATGGCCATACGGCTGGAGATGGGTCCCCCGCCCAAAGAGCCAGCAGGGAAAACTATGCCTTGTTCTAAAGCTCTTTGGGAACCGCTTTCGTAGCCCCACAGACCTGGGGGCTGCGGGCTTTCCTGCTGCCTTCAGCCTCGACAGCACCCTTTCCCACTTGGCGCCGCATCAGGCACAAAAATGGCCTATGGCTGGAGATGGGTCCCATGCCCAAAGAGCCATCAGGGAAAACTATGCCTTGTTCTAAAGCTCTTTGGGAACCGCTTGGGTAGCCCCACAGACCTGGGGGCTGCGGGCTTTCCTGCTGCCTTCAGCCTCGACACCACCCTTTCCCACTTGGCGCCGCGCCAGGCACAAAAATGGCCATACGGCTGGAGATGGGTCCCCCGCCCAAAGAGCCAGCAGGGAAAACTATGCCTTGTTCTAAAGCTCTTTGAGAACCGCTTGCATAGCCCCACAGACCTGGGGGCTGCGGGCTTTCCTACTGCCTTCAGCCTCGACACCACCCTTTCCCACTTGGCGCCGCGCCAGGCTCAAAAATGGCCATACGGCTGGAGATGTGTCCCCTGTCAAAAGAGCCAACAGGGAAAACTATGCCTTGTTCTAAAGCTCTTTGGGAACCACTTGCGTAGCCCCACAGACCTTGGGGCTGCGGGCTTTCCTGCTGCCTTCAGCCTCGACACCACCCTTTCCCACTTGGCGCCGCGCCAGGCACAAAAATGGCCATACGGCTGGAGATGGGTCCCCTGCCCAAAGAGCCACCAGGGAAAACTATGCCTTGTTCTAAAGCTCTTTGGGAACCGCTTGTGTAGGCCCACAGACCTGGGGGCTGCGGGCTTTCCTGCTGCCTTCAGCCTCGACACCACCCTTTCCCACTTGGCGCCGCGCTAGGCACAAAAATGGTCTATGGCTGGAGATGGGTCCCCCGCCCAAAGAGCCAGCAGGGAAATCTAGGCCTTGTTTAAAGCACTTTGGGAACCGCTTCCATAGCCCCACAGACCTGGGGGCTGCAGGCTTTCCTGCTGCCTTCAGCCTCGACAGCACCCTTTCCCACTTGGCGCCGCATCAGGCACAAAAATGGCCATACGGCTGGAGATGGGTCCCATGCCCAAAGAGCCATCAGGGAAAACTATGCCTTGTTCTAAAGCTCTTTGGGAACCGCTTGCGTAGCCCCACAGACCTTGGGGCTGCAGGCTTTGCTCCTGCCTTCAGCCTCAAAGCAACCCTTTCCCACTTGGCGCCGCGCCAGGCTCAAAAATGGCCATACGGCTGGTGATGGGTCCCCCGCCCAAAGAGCCAGCAGGGAAAACTATGCCTTGTTCTAAATCTCTTTGGGAACCGCTTGCGTAGCCCCACAGACCTGGGGGCTGCGGGCTTTCCTGCTGCCTTCAGCCTCGACACCACCCTTTCCCACTTGGCGCCGCGCCAGGCACAAAAATGGCCATACGGCTGGAGATGGGTCTCCCGCCCAAAGAGCCAGCAGGGAAAACTATGCCTTGTTCTAAAGCTCTTTGGGAACCGCTTGCGTAGCCCCACAGACCTGGGGGCTGCGGGCTTTTCTGCTGCCTTCAGCCTCAAAACCACCCTTTCCCACTTGGCGCCGCGCCAGGCACGAAAATGGCCATACGGCTGGAGATGGGTCCCCCGCCCAAAGAGCCAGCAGGGAAAACTATGCGTTGTTCTAAAGCTCTTTGGGAACCGCTTGCGTAGCCCCACAGACCTGGGGGCTGCGGGCTTTCCTGCTGCCTTCAGACTCAAAGCCACCCTTTCCCACTTGGCATCGCGCCAGGCACAAAAATGGCCTATGGCTGGAGATGGGTCCCATGCCCAAAGAGCCATCAGGGAAAACTATGCCTTGTTCTAAAGCTCTTTGGGAACCGCTTGGGTAGCCCCACAGACCTGGGGGCTGCAGGCTTTGCTGCTGCCTTCAGCCTCGACACCACCCTTTCCCACTTGGCGCCGGGCCAGGGACAAAAATGGCCATACGGCTGGAGATGGGTCCCCCGCCCAAAGAGCCAGCAGGGAAAACTATGCCTTGTTCTAAAGCTCTTTGGGAACCGCTTGCGTAGCCCCACAGACCTGGGGGCTGCGGGCTTTCCTGCTGCCTTCAGCCTCAAAACCACCCTTTCCCACTACGCACCGCGCCAGGCACAAAAATAGCCATACGGCTGGAGATGGGTCCCCCGCCCAGAGAGCCAGCAGGGAAAACTAGGCCTTGTTCTAAAGCTCTTTGGGAACCGCTTGCGTAGCCCCACAGACCTGGGGGCTGCAGGCTTTCCTGCTGCCTTCAGCCTCGACAGCACCCTTTCCCACTTGGCGTCGCGCCAGGCACAAAAATGGCCTATGGCTGGAGATGGGTCCCATGCCCTAAGAGGCAGCTGGGAAAACTATGCCTTGTTCTAAAGCTCTTTGGGAACCGCTTGCGTAGCCCCACAGACCTGGGGGCTGCAGGCTTTCCTGCTGCCTTCAGACTCGACACCACCCTTTCCTACTTGGCAATGCGCCAGGCACAAAAATGGCCATACGGCTGGAGATGGGTCCCCCGCCCAAAGAGCCAGCAGGGAAAACTATGCCTTGTTCTAAAGCTCTTTGGGAACCGCTTGCGTAGCCCCACAGACCTGGGGGCTGCGGGCTTTCCTGCTGCCTTCAGCCTCAAAGCCACCCTTTCCCACTTGGCGCTTGGCCAGGCACAAAAATGGCCATATGGCTGGCGATTGGTCCCCCGCCCAAGGAGGCAGCAGGGAAAACTATGCCTTGTTCTAAAGCTCTTTGGGAACCGCTTGCGTAGCCCCACAGACCTGGGGGCTGCAGGCTTTGCTGCTGCCTTCAGCCTCGACACCACCCTTTCCCACTTGGCGCCGCGCCAGGCACAAAAATTGCCAATGGCTGGAGATGGGTCCCCCGCCCAGAGAGCCAGGAGGGAAAATTATGCCTTGTTCTAAAGCTCTTTGGGAACCGCTTGGGTAGCCCCACAGACCTGGGGGCTGCGGGCTGTCTTGCTGCCTTCAGCCTCAAAGCCACCCTTTCCCACTTGGCGCCGCGCCAGGCACAAAAATGGCCTATGGCTGGAGATGGGTCCCATGCCCAAAGAGCCAGCAGGGAAAACTATGGCTTGTTCTAAAGCTCTTTGGGAACCGCTTGCGTAGCCCCACAGACCTGGGGGCTGCGGGCTTTCCTGCTGCCTTCACCCTCAAAAACACACTTTCCCACTTGGCGCCCTATCAGGCACAAAAATGGCCATACGGCTGGAGATGGGTCCCCCGCCCAAAGAGCCAGCAGGGAAAACTATGCCTTGTTCTAAAGCTCTTTGGGAACCGCTTGCGTAGCCCCACAGACCTGGGGGCTGCGGGCTTTCCTGCTGCCTTCAGCCTCAAAGCCACCCTTTCCTACTTGGCGTTGCGCCAGGCACAAAAATGGCCTATGGCTGGAGATGGGTCCCCCGCCCAAAGAGCCATCAGGGAAAACTATGCCTTGTTCTAAAGCTCTTTGGGAACCGCTTGCGTAGCCCCACAGACCTGGGGGCTGCGGGCTTTCCTGCTGCCTTCACCCTCAAAAACACCCTTTCCCACTACGCACCGCGGCAGGCATAAAAATAGCCATACGACTGGAGATGTGTCCCCCGCCCAAAGAAGAAGCAGGGAAAACTATGCCTTGTTCTAAAGGTCTTTGGGAACCGCTTGCGTAGCCCCACAGACCTGGTGGCTGCAGGCTTTCCTGCTGCCTTCAGCCTCGACACAACCCTTTCCCACTTGGCGCCGCACTAGGCACAAAAATGGCCTATGGCTGGAGATGGGTCCCCCGCCCAAAGAGCCAGCAGGGAAAACTATGCCTTGTTCTAAAGCTCTTTGGGAACCGCTTGCGTAGCCCCACAGACCTGGGGGCTGCGGGCTTTCCTGCTGCCTTCAGCCTCAAAGGCACCCTTTCCCACTTGGCGTCGCGCCAGGCACAAAAATGGCCATACGGCTGGAGATGCGTCCCCCGCCCAAAGAACAAGCAGGGAAAACTATGCCTTGTTCTAAAGCTCTTTGGGAACCGCTTGCGTAGCCCCACAGACCTGGGGGCTGCGGGCTTTCCTGCTGCCTTCAGACTCGACACCACCCTTTCCCACTTGGCGCCGCATCAGGCACAAAAATGGCCTATGGCTGGAGATGGGTCCCATGCCCAAAGAGCCATCAGGGAAAACTATGCCTTGTTCTAAAGCTCTTTGGGAACCGCTTGCGTAGCCCCACAGACCTGGGGGCTGCGGGCTTTGCTGCTGCCTTCAGCCTCGACACCACCCTTTCCCACTTGGCGCCGCGCCAGGCACAAAAATGGCCATACGGCTGGAGATGGGTCCCCCGCCCAAAGAGCCAGCAGGGAAAACTATGCCTTGTTCTAAAGCTCTTTGGGAACCGCTTGCATAGCCCCACAGACCTGGGGGCTGCGGGCTTTCCTGCTGCCTTCAGCCTCGACACCACCCTTTCCCACTTGGCGCCGCGCCAGGCTCAAAAATGGCCATACGGCTGGAGATGTGTCCTCTGTCAAAAGAGCCAACAGGGAAAACTATGCCTTGTTCTAAAGCTCTTTGGGAACCACTTGCGTAGCCCCACAGACCTGGGGGCTGCGGGCTTTCCTGCTGCCTTCAGCCTCGACACCACCCTTTCCCACTTGGCGCCGCGCCAGGCACAAAAATGGCCATACGGCTGGAGATGGGTCCCCCGCCCAAAGAGCCAGCAGGGAAAACTATGCCTTGTTCTAAAGCTCTTTGGGAACCGCTTGCGTAGCCCCACAGACCTGGGGACTGCGGGCTTTCCTGCTGCCTTCAGCCTCGACACCACCCTTTCCCACTTGGCGCCGCGCCAGGCACAAAAATGGCCATACGGCTGGAGATGGGTCCCATGCCCAAAGAGCCAGCAGGGAAAACTATGCCTTGTTCTAAAGCTCTTTGGGAACCGCTTGTGTAGCCCCACAGACCTGGGGGCTGCGGGCTTTTCTGCTGCCTTCAGCCTCGACACCACCCTTTCCCACTTGGCGCCGCGCTAGGCACAAAAATGGTCTATGGCTGGAGATGGGTCCCCCGCCCAAAGAGCCAGCAGGGAAATCTAGGCCTTTTTTAAAGCACTTTGGGAACCGCTTCCATAGCCCCACAGACCTGGGGGCTGCAGGCTTTCCTGCTGCCTTCAGCCTCGACACCACCCTTTCCCACTTGGCGCCGCATCAGGCACAAAAATGGCCATATGGCTGGAGATGGGTTCCCCGCCCAAAGAGCCAGCAGGGAAAACTATGCCTTGTTCTAAAGCTCTTTGGGAACCGCTTGCTTGGCCCCACAGACCTGGGGGCTGCGGGCTTTCCTGCTGCCTTCAGCCTCGACAGCACCCTTTCCCACTTGGCGCCGCATCAGGCACAAAAATGGCCATACGGCTGGAGATGGGTCCCCCGCCCAAAGAGCCAGCAGGGAAAACTATGCCTTGTTCTAAAGCTCTTTGGGAACCACTTGCGTAGCCCCACAGACCTGGGGGCTGCAGGCTTTGCTGCTGCCTTCAGCCTCGACACCACCCTTTCCTACTTGGCGTTGCGCCAGGTACAAAAATGGCCTATGGCTGGAGATGGGTCCCATGCCCAAAGAGCCATCAGGGAAAACTATGCCTTGTTCTAAAGCTCTTTGGGAACCGCTTGCGTAGCCCCACAGACCTTGGGGCTGCAGGCTTTGCTCCTGCCTTCAGCCTCAAAGCAACCCTTTCCCACTTGGCGCCGCGCCAGGCTCAAAAATGGCCATACGGCTGGTGATGGGTCCCCCGCCCAAAGAGCCAGCAGGGAAAACTATGCCTTGTTCTAAAGCTCTTTGGGAACCGCTTGCGTAGCCCCACAGACCTGGGGACTGCGGGCTTTCCTGCTGCCTTCAGCCTCGACACCACCCTTTCCCACTTGGCGCCGCGCCAGGCATAAAAATGGCCATACGGCTGGAGATGGGTCTCCCGCCCAAAGAGCCAGCAGGGAAAACTATGCCTTGTTCTAAAGCTCTTTGGGAACCGCTTGCGTAGCCCCACAGACCTGGGGGCTGCGGGCTTTCCTGCTGCCTTCAGCCTCAAAACCACCCTTTCCCACTACGTACCGCGCCAGGCACAAAAATAGCCATACGGCTGGAGATGGGTCCCCCGCCCAGAGAGCCAGCAGGGAAAACTAGGCCTTGTTCTAAAGCTCTTTGGGAACCGCTTGCGTAGCCCCACAGACCTGGGGGCTGCAGGCTTTCCTGCTGCGTTCAGCCTCGACAGCACCCTTTCCCACTTGGCGTCGCGCCAGGCACAAAAATGGCCTATGGCTGGAGATGGGTCCCATGCCCTAAGAGGCAGCTGGGAAAACTATGCCTTGTTCTAAAGCTCTTTGGGAACCGCTTGCGTAGCCCCACAGACCTGGGGGCTGCAGGCTTTCCTGCTGCCTTCAGACTCGACACCACCCTTTCCCACTTGGCCCCCGGCCAGGCACAAAAATGGCCATACGGCTGGAGATGGGTCCCCCGCCCAAAGAGCCAGCAGGGAAAACTATGCCTTGTTCTAAAGCTCTTTGGGAACCGCTTGCGTAGCCCCACAGACCTGGGGGCTGCGGGCTTTCCTGCTGCCTTCAGCCTCAAAGCCACCCTTTCCCACTTGGCGCCAGGCCAGGCACAAAAATGGCCATATGGCTGGCGATGGGTCCCCCGCCCAAGGAGGCAGCAGAAAAAACTATGCCTTGTTCTAAAGCTCTTTGGGAACCGCTTGCGTAGCCCCACAGACCTGGGGGCTGCGGGCTGTCTTGCTGCCTTCAGCCTCAAAGCCACCCTTTCCCACTTGGCGCCGCGCCAGGCACAAAAATGGCCTATGGCTGGAGATGGGTCCCATGCCCAAAGAGCCAGCAGGGAAAACTATGGCTTGTTCTAAAGCTCTTTGGGAACCGCTTGCGTAGCCCCACAGACCTGGGGGCTGCGGGCTTTCCTGCTGCCTTCACCCTCAAAAACACACTTTCCCACTTGGCGCCGCGCTAGGCACAAAAATGGCCTATGGCTGGAGATGGGTCCCCCGCCCAAAGAGCCAGCAGGGAAAACTATGCCTTGTTCTAAAGCTCTTTGGGAACCGCTTGCTTGGCCCCACAGACCTGGGGGCTGCGGGCTTTCCTGCTGCCTTCAGCCTCAAAGGCACCCTTTCCCACTTGGCGTCGCGCCAGGCACAAAAATGGCCATACGGCTGGAGATGCGTCCCCCGCCCAAAGAACAAGCAGGGAAAACTATGCCTTGTTCTAAAGCTCTTTGGGAACCGCTTGCGTAGCCCCACAGACCTGGGGGCTGCAGGCTTTCCTGCTGCCTTCAGACTCGACACCACCCTTTCCCACTTGGCGCCGCGCCAGGCTCAAAAATGGCCATACGGCTGGAGATGTGTCCTCTGTCAAAAGAGCCAACAGGGAAAACTATGCCTTGTTCTAAAGCTCTTTGGGAACCACTTGCGTAGCCCCACAGACCTGGGGGCTGCGGGCTTTCCTGCTGCCTTCAGCCTCGACACCACCCTTTCCCACTTGGCGCCGCGCCAGGCACAAAAATGGCCATACGGCTGGAGATGGGTCCCCCGCCCAAAGAGCCAGCAGGGAAAACTATGCCTTGTTCTAAAGCTCTTTGGGAACCGCTTGCGTAGCCCCACAGACCTGGGGGCTGCAGGCTTTCCTGCTGCCTTCAGACTCGACACCACCCTTTCCCACTTGGCGCCGCGCCAGGCTCAAAAATGGCCATACGGCTGGAGATGTGTCCTCTGTCAAAAGAGCCAACAGGGAAAACTATGCCTTGTTCTAAAGCTCTTTGGGAACCACTTGCGTAGCCCCACAGACCTGGGGGCTGCGGGCTTTCCTGCTGCCTTCAGCCTCGACACCACCCTTTCCCACTTGGCGCCGCGCCAGGCACAAAAATGGCCATACGGCTGGAGATGGGTCCCCCGCCCAAAGAGCCAGCAGGGAAAACTATGCCTTGTTCTAAAGCTCTTTGGGAACCGCTTGCGTAGCCCCACAGCCTGGGGACTGCGGGCTTTCCTGCTGCCTTCAGCCTCGACACCACCCTTTCCCCACTTGGCGCCGCGCCAGGCACAAAAATGGCCTATGGCTGGAGATGGGTCCCATGCCCAAAGAGCCATCAGGGAAAACTATGCCTTGTTCTAAAGCTCTTTGGGAACCGCTTGCGTAGCCGCACAGACCTGGGGCTGCGGGCTTTCCTGCTGCATTCAGACTCGACACCACCCTTTTCGACTTGGCGCCGCGCCAGGCTCAGAAATGTCCATACGGCTGGAGATGGGTCCCATGCCCAAAGAGCCAGCAGGGAAAAATATGCCTTGTTCTAAAGGTCTTTGGGAACCACGTGCGTAGCCCCACAGACCTGGGGGCTGTGGGCTTTCCTGCTGCCTTCAGCCTCGACACACACCCTTTCCCACTTGGCGCCGCGCCAGGCACAAAAATGGCCATACGGCTGGAGATGGGTCCCCCGCCCAAAGAGCCAGCAGGGAAAACTATGCCTTGTTCTAAAGCTCTTTGGGAACCGCTTGCATAGCCCCACAGACCTGGGGGCTGCAGGCTTTCCTGCTGCCTTCAGGCTAAAAGCCACCCTTTCCCACTTGGCGCCCCGTCAGGCACAAAAATGGCCTATGGCTGGAGATGGGTCCCATGCCCAAAGAGCCAGCAGGGAAAACTATTGCCTTGTTCTAAAGCTCTTTGGGAACCGCTTCCTTGGCCCCACAGACCTGGGGGCTGCAGGCTTTCCTGCTGCCTTCAGCCTCAAAACCACCCTTTCCCACTTGGCGCCGCGCCAGGCATAAAAATGGCCATACGGCTGGAGATGGGTCTCCCGCCCAAAGAGCCAGCAGGGTAAACTATGCCTTGTTCTAAAGCTCTTTGGGAACCGCTTGCGTAGCCCCACAGACCTGGGGGCTGCGGGCTTTTCTGCTGCCTTCAGCCTCGACACCACCCTTTCCCACTTGGCGCCGCGCCAGGCACGAAAATGGCCATACGGCTGGAGATGGGTCCCCCGCCCAAAGAGCCAGCAGGGAAAACTATGCCTTGTTCTAAAGCTCTTTGGGAACCGCTTGCGTAGCCCCACAGACCTGGGGGCTGCGGGCTTTCCTGCTGCCTTCAGACTCAAAGCCACCCTTTCCCACTTGGCATCACGCCAGGCACAAAAATGGCCTATGGCTGGAGATGGGTCCCATGCCCAAAGAGCCATCAGGGAAAACTATGCCTTGTTCTAAAGCTCTTTGGGAACCGCTTGGGTAGCCCCACAGACCTGGGGGCTGCAGGCTTTGCTGCTGCCTTCAGCCTCGACACCACCCTTTCCCACTTGGCGCCGCGCCAGGGACAAAAATGGCCATACGGCTGGAGATGGGTCCCCCGCCCAAAGAGCCAGCAGGGAAAACTATGCCTTGTTCTAAAGCTCTTTGGGAACAGCTTGCGTAGCCCCACAGACCTGGGGGCTGCGGGCTTTCCTGCTGCCTTCAGCCTCAAAGCCACCCTTTCCTACTTGGCGTTGCGCCAGGCACAAAAATGGCCTATGGCTGGAGATGGGTCCCCCGCCCAAAGAGCCATCAGGGAAAACTATGCCTTGTTCTAAAGCTCTTTGGGAACCGCTTGCGTAGCCCCACAGACCTGGGGGCTGCGGGCTTTCCTGCTGCCTTCACCCTCAAAAACACCCTTTCCCACTACGCACCGCGGCAGGCATAAAAATAGCCATACGACTGGAGATGTGTCCCCCGCCCAAAGAACAAGCAGGGAAAACTATGCCTTGTTTCTAAAGGTCTTTGGGAACCGCTTGCGTAGCCCCACAGACCTGGTGGCTGCAGGCTTTCCTGCTGCCTTCAGCCTCGACACAACCCTTTCCCACTTGGCGCCGCGCTAGGCACAAAAATGGCCTATGGCTGGAGATGGGTCCCCCGCCAAAGAGCCAGCAGGGAAAACTATGCCTTGTTCTAAAGCTCTTTGGGAACCGCTTGCGTAGCCCCACAGACCTGGGGGCTGCAGGCTTTCCTGCTGCCATCAGCCTCGACAGCACCCTTTCCCACTTGGCGCCGCGCCAGGCACAAAAATGGCCTATGGCTGGAGATGGGTCCCATGCCCAAAGAGCCATCAGGGAAAACTATGCCTTGTTCTAAAGCTCTTTGGGAACCGCTTGCGTAGCCGCACAGACCTGGGGGCTGCGGGCTTTTCCTGCTGCATTCAGACTCGACACCACCCTTTTCGACTTGGCGCCGCGCCAGGCTCAGAAATGTCCATACGGCTGGAGATGGGTCCCATGCCCAAAGAGCCAGCAGGGAAAAATATGCCTTGTTCTAAAGGTCTTTGGGAACCACGTGCGTAGCCCCACAGACCTGGGGGCTGTGGGCTTTCCTGCTGCCTTCAGCCTCGACACCACCCTTTCCCACTTGGCGCCGCGCCAGGCACAAAAATGGCCATACGGCTGGAGATGGGTCCCCCGCCCAAAGAGCCAGCAGGGAAAACTATGCCTTGTTCTATAGCTCTTTGGGAACCGCATGCGTAGCCCCACAGACCTGGGGGCTGCGGGCTTTCCTGCTGCCTTCAGCCTCGACACCACCCTTTCCCACTTGGCGCCGCGCCAGGCACAAAAATGGCCATACGGCTGGAGATGGGTCCCCCGCCCAAAGAGCCAGCAGGGAAAACTATGCCTTGTTCTAAAGCTCTTTGGGAACCGCTTGCATAGCCCCACAGACCTGGGGGCTACAGGCTTTCCTGCTGCCTTCAGGCTAAAAGCCACCCTTTCCCACTTGGCGCCCCGTCAGGCACAAAAATGGCCTATGGCTGGAGATGGGTCCCATGCCCAAAGAGCCAGCAGGGAAAACTATGCCTTGTTCTAAAGCTCTTTGGGAACCGCTTGCGTAGCCCCACAGACCTGGGGGCTGCAGGCTTTCCTGCTGCCTTCAGCCTCAAAGCCACCCTTTCCCACTTGGCGCCGCGCTAGGCACAAAAATGGCCTATGGCTGCAGATGGGTCTCCCTCCCAAAGAGCCAGCAGGGAAAACTATGCCTTGTTCTAAAGCTCTTTGGGAACCACTTGCGTAGCCCCACAGACCTGGGGGCTGCGGGCTTTCCTGCTGCCTTCAGCCTCGACACCACCCTTTCCCACTTGGCGCCGCGCCAGGCACAAAAATGGCCATACGGCTGGAGATGGGTCCCCCGCCCAAAGAGCCAGCAGGGAAAAGTATGCCTTGTTCTAAAGCTCTTTGGGAACCGCTTGCGTAGGCCCACAGACCTGGGGGCTGTGGGCTTTCCTGCTGCCTTCAGCCTCGACACCACCCTTTCCCACTTGGCGCCGCGCCAGCACAAAAATGGCCTATGGCTGGAGATGGGTCCCATGCCCAAAGAGCCAGTAGGGAAAACTAATGCCTTGTTCTAAAGCTCTTTGGGAACCGCTTGCGTAGCCCCACAGACCTGGGGGCTGCGGGCTTTCCTGCTGCCTTCAGACTCGACACCACCCTTTCCGACTTGGCGCCGCGCCAGGCTCAAAAATGGCCATAGGGCTGGAGATGGGTCCCATGCCCAAAGAGCCAGCAGGGAAAACTATGCCTTGTTCTAAAGCTCTTTGGGAACCACTTGCGTAGCCCCACAGACCTGGGGGCTGCAGGCTTTCCTGCTGCCTTCAGCCTCGACACCACCCTTTCCCACTTGGCGCCGCGCCAGGCACAAAAATGGCCATACGGCTGGAGATGGGTCCCCCGCCCAAAGAGCCAGCAGGGAAAACTATGCCTTGTTCTAAAGCTCTTTGGGAACCGCTTGCTTGGCCCCACAGACCTGGGGCTGCGGGCTTTCCTGCTGCCCTCAGCCTCAAAACCACCCTTTCCCACTACGCACCGCGCCAGGCACAAAAATGGCCATACGGCTGGAGATGGGTCCCATGCCCAAAGAGCCATCAGGGAAAACTATGCCTTGTTCTAAAGCTCTTTGGGAACCGCTTGCGTAGCCCCACAGACCTGGGGGCTGCGGGCTTTGCTGCTGCCTTCAGCCTCGACACCACCCTTTCCCACTTGGCGCCGCGCCAGGCACAAAAATGGCCATACGGCTGGAGATGGGTCCCCCGCCCAAAGAGCCAGCAGGGAAAAACTATGCCTTGTTCTAAAGCTCTTTGGGAAACCCGCTTGCATAGCCCCACAGACCTGGGGGCTGCGGGCTTTCCTGCTGCCTTCAGCCTCGACACCACCCCTTTCCCACTTGGCGCCGCGCCAGGCTCAAAAATGGCCATACGGCTGGAGATGTGTCCTCTGTCAAAAGAGCCAACAGGAAAACTATGCCTTGTTCTAAAGCTCTTTGGGAACCACTTGCGTAGCCCCACAGACCTGGGGGCTGCGGGCTTTCCTGCTGCCTTCAGCCTCGACACCACCCTTTCCCACTTGGCGCCGCGCCAGGCACAAAAATGGCCATACGGCTGGAGATGGGTCCCCCGCCCAAAGAGCCAGCAGGGAAAACTATGCCTTGTTCTAAAGCTCTTTGGGAACCGCTTGCGTAGCCCCACAGACCTGGGGACTGCGGGCTTTCCTGCTGCCTTCAGCCTCGACACCACCCTTTCCCACTTGGCGCCGCGCCAGGCACAAAAATGGCCATACGGCTGGAGATGGGTCCCATGCCCAAAGAGCCAGCAGGGAAAACTATGCCTTGTTCTAAAGCTCTTTGGGAACCGCTTGTGTAGCCCCACAGACCTGGGGGCTGCGGGCTTTTCTGCTGCCTTCAGCCTCGACACCACCCTTTCCCACTTGGCGCCGCGCTAGGCACAAAAATGGTCTATGGCTGGAGATGGGTCCCCCGCCCAAAGAGCCAGCAGGGAAATCTAGGCCTTTTTTAAAGCACTTTGGGAACCGCTTCCATAGCCCCACAGACCTGGGGGCTGCAGGCTTTCCTGCTGCCTTCAGCCTCGACACCACCCTTTCCCACTTGGCGCCGCATCAGGCACAAAAATGGCCATATGGCTGGAGATGGGTTCCCCGCCCAAAGAGCCAGCAGGGAAAACTATGCCTTGTTCTAAAGCTCTTTGGGAACCGCTTGCTTGGCCCCACAGACCTGGGGGCTGCGGGCTTTCCTGCTGCCTTCAGCCTCGACAGCACCCTTTCCCACTTGGCGCCGCATCAGGCACAAAAATGGCCATACGGCTGGAGATGGGTCCCCCGCCCAAAGAGCCAGCAGGGAAAACTATGCCTTGTTCTAAAGCTCTTTGGGAACCACTTGCGTAGCCCCACAGACCTGGGGGCTGCAGGCTTTGCTGCTGCCTTCAGCCTCGACACCACCCTTTCCTACTTGGCGTTGCGCCAGGTACAAAAATGGCCTATGGCTGGAGATGGGTCCCATGCCCAAAGAGCCATCAGGGAAAAACTATGCCTTGTTCTAAAGCTCTTTGGGAACCGCTTGCGTAGCCCCACAGACCTTGGGGCTGCAGGCTTTGCTCCTGCCTTCAGCCTCAAAGCAACCCTTTCCCACTTGGCGCCGCGCCAGGCTCAAAAATGGCCATACGGCTGGTGATGGGTCCCCCGCCCAAAGAGCCAGCAGGGGGAAAACTATGCCTTGTTCTAAATCTCCTTGGGAACCGCTTGCGTAGCCCCCACAGACCTGGGGGCTGCGGGCTTTCCTGCTGCCTTCAGCCTCGACACCACCCTTTCCCACTTGGCGCCGCGCCAAGGCATAAAAATGGCCATACGGCTGGAGATGGGTCTCCCGCCCAAAGAGCCAGCAGGGAAAACTATGCCTTGTTCTAAAGCTCTTTGGGAACCGCTTGCGTAGCCCCACAGACCTGGGGGCTGCGGGCTTTTCTGCTGCCTTCAGCCTCGACACCACCCTTTCCCACTTGGCGCCGCGCCAGGCACGAAAATGGCCATACGGCTGGAGATGGGTCCCCCGCCCAAAGAGCCAGCAGGGAAAACTATGCCTTGTTCTAAAGCTCTTTGGGAACCGCTTGCGTAGCCCCACAGACCTGGGGGCTGCGGGCTTTCCTGCTGCCTTCAGACTCAAAGCCACCCTTTCCCACTTGGCATCACGCCAGGCACAAAAATGGCCTATGGCTGGAGATGGGTCCCATGCCCAAAGAGCCATCAGGGAAAACTATGCCTTGTTCTAAAGCTCTTTGGGAACCGCTTGGGTAGCCCCACAGACCTGGGGGCTGCAGGCTTTGCTGCTGCCTTCAGCCTCGACACCACCCTTTCCCACTTGGCGCCGCGCCAGGGACAAAAATGGCCATACGGCTGGAGATGGGTCCCCCGCCCAAAGAGCCAGCAGGGAAAACTATGCCTTGTTCTAAAGCTCTTTGGGAACCGCTTGCGTAGCCCCACAGACCTGGGGGCTGCGGGCTTTCCTGCTGCCTTCAGCCTCAAAACCACCCTTTCCCACTACGTACCGCGCCAGGCACAAAAATAGCCATACGGCTGGAGATGGGTCCCCCGCCCAGAGAGCCAGCAGGGAAAACTAGGCCTTGTTCTAAAGCTCTTTGGGAACCGCTTGCGTAGCCCCACAGACCTGGGGGCTGCAGGCTTTCCTGCTGCGTTCAGCCTCGACAGCACCCTTTCCCACTTGGCGTCGCGCCAGGCACAAAAATGGCCTATGGCTGGAGATGGGTCCCATGCCCTAAGAGGCAGCTGGGAAAACTATGCCTTGTTCTAAAGCTCTTTGGGAACCGCTTGCGTAGCCCCACAGACCTGGGGGCTGCAGGCTTTCCTGCTGCCTTCAGACTCGACACCACCCTTTCCTACTTGGCAATGCGCAGGCACAAAAATGGCCATACGGCTGGAGATGGGTCCCCCGCCCAAAGAGCCAGCAGGGAAAACTATGCCTTGTTCTAAAGCTCTTTGGGAACCGCTTGCGTAGCCCCACAGACCTGGGGGCTGCGGGCTTTCCTGCTGCCTTCAGCCTCAAAGCCACCCTTTCCCACTTGGCGCCAGGCCAGGCACAAAAATGGCCATATGGCTGGCGATGGGTCCCCCGCCCAAGGAGGCAGCAGAAAAAACTATGCCTTGTTCTAAAGCTCTTTGGGAACCGCTTGCGTAGCCCCACAGACCTGGGGGCTGCAGGCTTTGCTGCTGCCTTCAGCCTCGACACCACCCTTTCCCACTTGGCGCCGCGCCAGGCACAAAAAATGGCCATACGGCTGGAGATGGGTCCCCCGCCCAGAGAGCCAGGAGGGAAAATTATGCCTTGTTCTAAAGCTCTTTGGGAACCGCTTGGGTAGCCCCACAGACCTGGGGGCTGCGGGCTGTCTTGCTGCCTTCAGCCTCAAAGCCACCCTTTCCCACTTGGCGCCGCGCCAGGCACAAAAATGGCCTATGGCTGGAGATGGGTCCCATGCCCAAAGAGCCAGCAGGGAAAACTATGGCTTGTTCTAAAGCTCTTTGGGAACCGCTTGCGTA
>NW_026529953.1:0-24678 GCF_028500815.1 Rissa tridactyla
GCTCCCGTAGGCCCCGCCCCCCACCAGCCCCTCCCCCAGCACGAGGGCGCAGGCGGCGCCGAAGCCCGGCAGGAACCGCCCCGCACCGCAGCCAATAGGAGCGCGGCGTTCAGCACCTGGGGGCGGGGACACGGCAGGGGGCGGGGTCAAGGGGGGAGGAGCCGCGGGGAGGGGGCGGGGTCACGGGGAGGGGCGGGGCCAAGGGAGGGGGCGGGAGTCAAGGGAGGGGGAGGAGCCACGGGGGGCGGGGCCACGGGGAGGGGGCGGGGTCACAGGGAAGGGCGGGGCCAAGGGAGGGGGTGGAGTCAAGGGAGGGGGAGGAGCCACCGGGGGGCGGGGCCACGGGGAGGGGCGGGGTCAAAGGAGGGGAGGAGCCACCGGTCGGGGGGCGGGGCCGCGGGGAGGGGGCGGGGTCAAGGGAGGGGGAGGAGCCACGGGGGCGGGGCCACGGGGAGGGGGCGGGGTCACAGGGAAGGGCGGGGCCAAGGGAGGGGGCGGAGCCAGGTGGAGGGGGGCGGGGCCGCGGGGAGGGGGGGCGGGGCCGCGGGGAGGGGGCGGGGCCGCGGGGAGGGGGCGGGGCCGCGGGAGGGGCAAGAGCCACCGGTTGGGGGCGGGGCCAGGTGGAGAAGCGGGGCCACGGGAGGGGGCGGGGTCAAGGGAGGGGGAGGAGCCACCAGGGGGTGGAGCCACGGGGAGGGGCGGGGTCACAGGGAAGGGCGGGGCCAAGGGAGGGGGTGGGGCCAGGTGGAGGGGGGCGGGGCCACGGGACGGGGCGGGGTCAAAGGAGGGGAGGAGCCACCGGTCGGGGGCGGGGCCGCGGGGAGGGGGCGGGGCCAAGGGAGGGGGAGGAGCCACGGGGGGCGGGGTCACAGGGAGGGGCAGGGCCAAGGGAGGCGGGGCCAAGGGGGGGTGGGGCCAGGTGGAGGGGGCGGGGCCGCGGGGAGGGGGCGGGGCCGCGGGAGGGGGCGGGGTCAAAGGAGGGGAGGAGCCACCGGTCGGGGGTGGGGCCAGGGGGAGGGGGCGGGGCCAGGGGGCGGGGGTGGGGCCGCGGGGAGGGGGTCACATGGGGGCGGGGCCACGTGGGAGGGGCGTGGCTATGGGGAAGGGGCGGGGCCACAGAGGGGGTGGGGCCCCCAGTAAGAGGATGGGGCACAGAAAGGGGGAGGAGCCACCATGGGGGGCGGGGCCACGGGAGGGGTCAAGGGAGGGGGAGGAGCCACCGGTCGGGGGGCGGGGCCAGATGGAGGGGGCGGGGCCACGGGTCAGAGCCACAGAGGGGGCGTGGCCACGGAGGGGGTGTGGCCACAGGGCGTGGGCGTGGCCACGGGGAGGGGGCGTGGCCACGAGGAGGGGCGGGGCTACGAGGAGGGGCGGGGCCACGGGGCCGGGGCAAGGGGGGGGGGTGGAAGGGGCCGGTTATGGGGCGGGTTATGGGGCAGGTTATGGGGCTGAGAGCGGGCTGTGGGGCAGGGGTGGGGCAGGGGGTGGGGCGGGGCGTGGGAACTGTGGGGCAGACGTGGGGCACGCAGTTGGGGGGCGATGGGGGACGCAGAGGGCTGGTTGTGGGGCAGGTTATGGGGCGGAGAGCAGGGCGTGGGGCTGGGCGTGGGGCTGGGTGTGGGGCTGGGCGTGGGGCGGGCGTGGGGCTGCCCCACTGCGCCCCACACGCACCCCACCGGCAACAAGGTGATGGAGCACGTGTGGGGCAGGGCTGGGGGGGGGGCTATGGGTCCCGCTATGGGTCTGCCCCACACCCGTAGACGAAGGCTATAGGTGTAGCTATGGGGCAGGAATATGGGCCCTGCTATGGGTCTGCCCCACATCTGTAAGAGGGCAATGCCACGGGCCTGGCTATGGGGCAAGACTATAGGGCAGGACTATGGGGGGGCTATGGGTCACGCTATAGGTCGGGCCATGGGTCCTACTATGGGTCACGCTGTGGGTCTGCCCCACATCTATAAGACAGCAACGCCGTGGGTCTGGCCATGGGGCAGCCTATGGAGCCGGCTACGGGCCAAGACTATGGGGCAGGGCTATGGGGTGAGCTATGGGGCGGGCCATGGGTCGCGCCGTGGGTCACGCTATGGGTCTGCCCCACACCTGCAGCAAGGCAAACTTATGGGTCTGACTATGGGACAACCCACGGAACAGCCTATGGGGCAGGGGCTATGGGGTGAGCGATGGGGCGGGCCATGGGTCGCGCCGTGGGTCGCGCTATGGGTCTGCCCCACACCTGTACCAGGGCCAGCAGCCCCACACGTCGGCAGCGGAGGCAGCGCACGGCGGAGCGGGCCAGGAAGACGCCCCCCTGGTAGATGAGCTGGTACCTGTGGGGCAGGGAGGTGTGGGGCTGCCCCACGGCGCGCCCCACGGCGCGCCCCACACATCCCCCCCCCCCCCCCGGCCGTGGGTCTCACCAGCGGTACTGCTCGTTGTGGGTCAGGGCGGCGTCGGGGAAGTAGAGCAGCTCCAGCTGGGGGGAGATGTGGGGCTGGACCCACGGCGACCACCCCCCCCCCCCTCCTCCTTCCCCCCCGGACCCACAGCGTCTGCCCCACGGCACGATGCAGCCCCACAGCGTCTGCCCCACAGCGTCTGCCCCATAGCACCTATACCAGCCCCACAGCGCCAAGTCCAGCCCCATAGCAGCTGCCCCACGGCACCCCCCAGCCCCACATCTCCCCCAGCCCCACATCATCCCTGAGCCCCACATCTCCCCCCCAGCCCCATGGCACGCCCCAGCCCCATAGCACTCTCCCAGCCCCACAACCACCCCCAGCCCCACATCTCCCCCCCCCAGCCCCATAGCACCCCCCCAGCCCCATGGCACCCCCTGCCCCACATCCCCAGCCCCATAGCATCCTCCCAGCCCCACAGCTCCCCAGCCCCATAGCACCCCCCCAGCCCCACATCACCCCCCCAGCCCCATGGCACCCTCCCAGCCCCACAGTATCTGCCCCATAGCACCTACTCCAGCCCCACAACCACCCCCAGCCCCACATCTCCCCCCCCAGCCTCATAGCACCCTCCCAGCCCCACATCTGACCCCGGCCCCACATCTCTCCCCAGCCCCACACCCCCAGCCCCACAGCACGCCCCCAGCCCCATAGCACCCCCCCAGCCCCATAGCACCCCCTGACCCCCACCTCCCCAGCCCCATACCACCCTCCCAGACCCACATCTCCCCCCCCAGCCCCACAGCCCCCCAGCCCCACACCTCCCCAGACCCACATTTCCCCAGCCCCATAGCCCCTACTCCAGCCCCATAGCACCCTCCCAGCCCCACATCCCCCCCAGCCCCACGGCAGCCCCTGCCCCACATCCCCAGCCCCATAGCATCCTCCCAGCCCCACATCCCTCCCAGCCCCATAGCACCCCCCCAGCCCCACATCACCCCCCCAGCCCCATAGCACCCTCCCAGCCCCACAGCACCCCCTGCCCCCCACCTCCCCAGCCCCATAGCCCCTACTCCAGCCCCATAGCACCCTCCTAGCCCCACAGCTCCCCAGCCCCATAGCACCCCCTGCTCCCCACCTCCCCAGCCCCATAGCACCCCCCCAGCCCCATAGCACCCCCCAGCCCCACACCTCCCCAGCCCCATAGCACCCTCCCAGCCCCACATCTCCCCCCCCAGCCCCACACCCCCCAGCCCCATGGCACCCTCCCAGGCCCATAGCACCCCCAGCCCCACACCTCCCCAGCCCCATAGCAGCCCCCCAGCCCCATAGCACCCGCCAGCCCCATAGCACCCTCCCAGCCCCATGGCACCCCCCCAGCCCCATAGCACCCGCCAGCCCCATGGCACCCTCCCAGCCCCACGGCACCCCCAGCCCCACAGCCCCTACTCCAGCCCCACGGCACCCCCCCAGCCCCATAGCACCCCCCCAGCCCCATAGCACCCCCCCAGCCCCACATCTCCCCAGCCCCATAGCACCCTCCCAGCCCCACACCTCCCCAGCCCCATAGCACCCCCCCAGCCCCATAGCACCCCCTGCCCCCCACCCCCCCAGCCCCACACCCCCCAGCCCCATAGCACCCCCTGCCCCCCACCCCCCCCAGCCCCACACCCCCCAGCCCCATAGCACCCCCCCAGCCCCATGGCACCCCCCCAGCCCCACATCTCCCCCCCGCCCCACACACCAGCCCCTGGTTGATGAAATACTCGGCGAAGTAAACGGCGGCCAATGGGGCGGCCTGGGGCAGCGCCGCCTGGGGGCGGGGCCACGGGGTCACGTGGGGGCACGGGGTCAGCCCCGCCCCTCCCCCCCCCGCGGCTGCCCCACAACCAGCCCCCGCCCCACAGCGACCCCCCGCCCCATAGCGACCCCCCGCCCCACAACCACCCCAGCCCCACAACCAGCCCCCGCCCCACAGCGACCCCCCGCCCCATAGCGACCCCCCGCCCCATAGCGACCCCCCGCCCCATAGCACCCAGCCCAGCCCCACAACCAGCCCCCGCCCCACAGCGACCCCCCGCCCCATAGCGACCCCCCGCCCCATAGCGACCCCCCGCCCCATAGCACCCAGCCCAGCCCCACAACCACCCCCCGCCCCATAGCACCCACCCCAGCCCCACAACCAGCCCCCCGCCCCATAGCGACCCCCCGCCCCATAGCACCCACCCCAGCCCCACAACCACCCCCCAGCCCCATAGCACCCTCCCAGCCCCACAACCACTCCCCAGCCCCATAGCACCTGCCCCATAGCACCCACCCCAGCCCCACAACCACTCCCCAGCCCCATAGCACGCCCCAGCCCCACATCTCCCGCCCAGCCCCACACGTCCCCAGCCCCACCTGTACCCCCCCAGCCCCACATCCCTTCGCCCTGCCCCACACCTCCCCCCCAGCCCCATAGAACCCCTCCAGCCCCATAGCACCCCTCCAGCCCCACATCTCCCCCCACATCCCCCCCCCGGGCCCCTGCCCCACCTTGGCCACCTGCCATCGCTCCCCCGCCGTCAGCCCCCCGCCGTGGGGCAGCGCCGTGGGGCACGGGGGGGGCCCCAGCAGGAAGAAGTAGCTGTTGGGGGGCAGAAATGGGGGGGGGGGGGGGGTGTCTCGGTGTGGGGCTGCCCCATAGATTGGCCCCACAGGCGGCAGAGAGGGAGAGCTAGGACCCATAGATCTGCCCCACATCCCTGCCCCACAGCGCCATGGACCCCCGGGACCCATAGATCCGCCCCACATGCCTGCCCCACGGTGACACGGGGCCTTGGGACCCACAGATGTGCCCCATAGATCTGCCCCACGGCCTGCCCCATAGCGACACGGACACTCGGGGCCCACATTCCGCCCCATATCCCTGCCCCATGGATCTGCCCCACAGCAGCATGGAGACCCCTGGGACACCCCACCCCATGGCTCTGCCCCACACCCCCCACATCCCGCCCCACATCCCGCCCCACAGCGACATGGAACTCCGGGACCCGCCCCCCGCCCCACATTCCTGCCCCATAGACTGACCCACTGCACCCGCCCCACACCCTGCCCCACATCCCTGCCCCACAGCACCCGCCCCCCATCCCTGCCCCACAGACTGACCCACAGCACCCCCCCTGCCCCACATCCCTGCCCCATAGGCTGCCCCACAGCACCCGCCCCACATCCCACCCCACATCCCTGCCCCACAGACTGCCCCACAGCACCCCCCCGCCCCACATCCCACCCCACATCCCTGCCCCACAGCAGCCGCCCCACACCCCCGCCCCACATCCCTGCCCCATAGGCTGCCCCACAGCACCCGCCCCACCCCCCGCCCCACATCCCTGCCCCACAGACTGCCCCACAGCACCCGCCCCACACCCCCGCCCCACATCCCTGCCCCATAGGCTGCCCCACAGCACCCACCCCACACCCCTGCCCCACATCCCACCCCACATCCCTGCCCCACAGCACCCGCCCCACACCCCCGCCCCACATCCCTGCCCCATAGGCTGCCCCACAGCACCCGCCCCACCCCCCGCCCCACATCCCTGCCCCACAGACTGCCCCACAGCACCCGCCCCACACCCCCGCCCCACATCCCTGCCCCATAGGCTGCCCCACAGCACCCACCCCACACCCCTGCCCCACATCCCACCCCACATCCCTGCCCCACAGCACCCGCCCCACACCCCCGCCCCACATCCCTGCCCCATAGGCTGCCCCACAGCACCCGCCCCACACCCCCGCCCCACACCGCTGCCCCCCCGCCCCCCGGCGGTACCTGAGGAGGGTGATGTGGGGCAGGAGGAGGCCGGGCAGGACGGCGTGGGGCAGGGACAGCCCCGCCTGCAGCAGCGCCCCATAACCCAGCGCCCCCCCCAGCCCCGCCGCCCCCGTCCCCGACGACCAGCACGCGACCCCCAACCTGGGCCAGACCCACACATCGACCCATAGAGCGACCCACGGACCGCCCCACAGCGCCCCGACCCACGGACGGACCCACGGACCGCCCCACAGCGCCCCGACCCACGGACGGAGCGCCCCCTAAGTCGGCGCCCCCCCCCGCCCCAGAGCTGCGCCGCGCGACCCCCAACCTGCCACCGACCCATAGATTGAGCCCTAGAGCGACCCACAGACCGACCCATAGCGCCCTGACCCACATCTTAGCCCAGCCCCACACCGCCCCCCCAGCCCCATAGTGTCCCCCCAGCCCCCTATCCCCACAGAACCCCCTGCCCCATAGCACCCCCCAGCCCCATAGCACTCCCCCAGCCCCACAGCGTCCCCCCAGCCCCACAGCACCCCTTGCCCCATGGCACCCCCAGCCCCACATCACCCTCCCCCAGCCCCATAGCGTTCCCCCAGACCCATAGAATGTCCCCTGCCCCATAGCATCCCCCCACCCCATAACGTTCTCCCCAGCCCCATAGCGTGTCCCCAGCCCCATAGCGTTCTCCCAGCCCCACAGAATGTCCTCAGCCCCATAGCATCCCCCCGCCCCATAGCGTCTCCCCAGCCCCGTAGACTATCCCCAGCCCCATAGCATCCTCCCAGCCCCACAGACCACCCCCTGCCCCATAGCGTCCCCCCTGCCCCACAGCACCCCTTGCCCCATGGCACCCCCAGCCCCACATCACCCTCCCCCAGCCCCATAGCATGTCCCCATTCCCATAACGTTCTCCCAGCCCCATAGCGTGTCCCCAGCCCCATAGCATTGCCCCTGCCCCATAGAATGTCCCCACCCCTATAGTGTCCCGCTTGCCCCATAGCGTGTCCCCAGACCCATAGCAAGCCCCCCGCCCCATATGCCCCACCCAGCCCCATAGCATGTCCCCAGCCCCATAGCGTCCCCCCTGCCCCACAGCGCCCCCTGCCCCACACGTACCGGGGGTACTGGGAGGCGAGTCCCAGGAGCGTCACCTCCCCCAGCCCCGAGGCCGCGCTGGCCAGAACCACCCCTGGGGGGCAGCCCCACACGTCAGCCCTGCCCCACACATCCCCCCCGACCCACACGTCAGCCCTGCCCCACACATCCCCCCCGACCCACACGTCAGCCCTGCCCCACACATCCCCCCCGACCCACACATCAGCCCTGCCCCACACATCCCCCCGACCCACACGTCAGCCCTGCCCCACACATCCCGCCCGCCCCACACGTCAGCCCTGCCCCACACATCCCCCCGCCCCACACGTCAGCCCTGCCCCACACATCCCCCCGACCCACACGTCAGCCCTGCCCCACACATTCCCCCGACCCACACATCCCCCCCAGACCCACACATCCCCTGCCCCAGATGTCCCCAGCCCCACATCCCTCCCCCAGCCCCACGCCTCCCCCCCGCCCCACATGTCCCCAGCCCCACATCCCTCCCCACCCCACACGTCCCCAGCCCCACACCTCCCCCCCGCCCCACATCCCCAGCCCCACACATCCCCAGCCCCACATCTTGTCCCCAGCCCCACATCCCTCCCCCTGCCCCACACGTCCCCTCCCGCCCCACACGTCCCCAGCCCCACATCCCTCCCCCTGCCCCACACGTGCCCAGCCCCACACGCACCCCCCAGGCTGAGGGCGCTGCCCGCGGCCGCCGCCACGAGGCCGAAGCTGCCCCACGCGCAGAGAGCGGCCGCCACCACGCGGGAGCTGGGGGGCAGGACGGGGGGCGTCGGGGGGGCGTCGGGGGGGCCCCTGCCCCACACATCCCCCTGCCCCACACATTCCCCTGCCCCACGGCCTGCCCCACACATCCCCCCCCACCCCACACATCCCCCTGCCCCACAGCCTGCCCCACACGTCCCTCCCACCCCACACATGCCCCTGCCCCACACATCCCCCCCACGCCCACCCCACACATCCCCCTGCCCCACGGCCTGCCCCACACATCCCCCCCCACCCCACACAACCCCCCACCCCCACCCCATGGCCTGCCCCACACATCCCCCCCACCCCACACATGCCCCTGCCCCACACATCCCCCCTGTCCCTGCCCCACACATCCCCCTGCCCCACACACCCTCCCCCTGCCCCACACATCCCCCTGCCCCACGGCCTGCCCCACACATCCCCCCCCACCCCACACATGCCCCTGCCCCACACATCCCCCCTGTCCCTGCCTCACACATCCCCCTGCCCCACACATCCCCCCCACCCCCACTCCACAGCCTGCCCCACACTTCCCTCCCTGCCCCACACATCCCCCTGCCCCACAGCCTGCCCCACACATCCTCCCCCTGCCCCACACATCCCCCCACCCCCACCCCACACATCCCCCTGCCCCACGGCCTGCCCCACACATCCCCCCCCTGCCCCACACATCCCCCCCACCCCCACCTCACGCATCCCCCTGCCCCACGGCCTGCCCCACACATTGCTCCTGCCCCACAGCCTGCCCCACACATCCCCCCCCACCCCCACCCCACGGCCTGCCCCACACGTCCCCCTGCCCCACACATCCCCCCCCGCCCCCCAGCCGTTACTTGTAGGGCAGGAGGTGGATGACGAAAGGAGCCGCCAGTTTGATGAGGAGGGTGGGCAGGATGTCGGCCAGCAGCACAGCCTGCGCCCCACAAGTTGTGGGGCGGACCCACAAGTTAGGGGGCAGACCCACAAACAGGGGCCCGACCCGCAGAGGGGGGGTGACCCATAGATCACGGGGGACCCATAGATCGGGGGGGGCGCAGCCCGTGGATGGGGGGCGGCCCGGAGGCTGGGGGGAGACCCAGGGTGGGGGGCGGACCCACAAGTTGTGGGGCAGACCCACAAGTTAGGGGGCAGACCCACAAACGGGGGGGCAGACCCGTAGAGGGGGGTGACCCATAGATCGGGGGGGGGGGCCCGTGGAGAAGGAGTGTGACCCACGGAGGGGGGGCAGCCCCACAAGTTATGGGGCAGCCCCATGGGCAGAGGGCAGCCCCACAGATTGGGGGCGGACGCAGGGGTTGGGGGGCAGCCCCACAGATGGGGGGCAGCCCCAGAGAAAGGGCGGGGGGGGGGGTGTGACCCATAGAACTGCCCACCCACACCCCCCCCCCCCCCCCGCCGCCGTGGGGCGGCCCCATAGAACCACCCCCTTTGGCCCCGCCCCCACCCCAAACCCCACCCCCTTTTGGCCCCTCCCCCACCCCCGCAAGCCCCGCCCCCTCCCCGTGGCCCCTCCCCCTCCTTTAGCCCCGCCCCCCCGTGGCCCCTCCCCCTTTTAGCCCCTGCCCCACCCCTTTAGCCCCGCCCCCACCCCTCAAGCCCCGCCCCCACCCTCAAGCCCCGCCCCCCTTTTGGCCCCTCCCCACCCCAAGCCCCGCCCCCACCCCGTGGCCCCTCCCCCCTTTGGCCCCGCCCCCAACCCCACCCCCTTTAGCCCCGCCCCCACCTCCTTTAGCCCCTCCCCCACCCCTTTAGCCCCGCCCCCACCTCCTTTAGCCCCTCCCCACCTCCTTTAGCCCCGCCCCCACCTCCTTTAGCCCCTCCCCCACCTCCTTTAGCCCCTCCCCACCTCCTTTAGCCCCGCCCCCACCCCTTTAGCCCCTCCCCACCTCCTTTAGCCCCGCCCCCACCTCCTTTAGCCCCTCCCCACCTCCTTTAGCCCCGCCCCCACCTCCTTTAGCCCCTCCCCCACCCCTTTAGCCCCTCCCCACCTCCTTTAGCCCCGCCCCCACCTCCTTTAGCCCCTCCCCCACCTCCTTTAGCCCCTCCCCACCTCCTTTAGCCCCGCCCCCACCCCTTTAGCCCCGCCCCCACCTCCTTTAGCCCCTCCCCACCTCCTTTAGCCCCGCCCCCACCTCCTTTAGCCCCTCCCCCACCTCCTTTAGCCCCTCCCCCACCTCCTTTAGCCCCGCCCCCACCCCCTCAAGCCCCGCCCCCACCCCGTGGCCCTTCCCCCCTTTGGCCCCGCCCCCGCCCCAAACCCCACCCCCTTTAGCCCCGCCCCCTTCTGGCCCCTCCCCCACTCCAACCCCCAGCCCTTTAGGCCCCGCCCCCACCCAACCCCCACCCCCCTTTGGCCCCGCCCCGGCCCCGCCCCAGCCCCGCCCCTCACCCCGGTCGATTGGGGGTTGCAGTCGAAGGCGGAGCCGTTGCTCCCGGGGGGCTGTGGGGCAGAGACGTGGGGCAGGTGTGGGGCAGGTGTGGGGCAGAGACGTGGGGCAGAGACGTGGGGCAGAGACGTGGGGCAGGTGTGGGGCAGAGACGTGGGGCAATGGGGGAGGGGGGGAAGGGGCCGGTTGTGGGGCTGGGGGCTGGTTATGGGGCTGAGGGCAGGGGGTGGGGCAGGGGGTGGGGCAGCCCCCCGAGGGACATGTGGGGCTGGGGGACGCGGGGGGCAGAGAGGAATGTGTGGGGCAGGGGGGACGTGGGGCAGAGGGGGAACGTGTGGGGCAGGGGGGACGTGGGGCAGAGGGGGAACGTGTGGGGCAGAGGGGGAACGTGTGGAGCAGGGGGGACATGTGGGGCAGGGGGGGAGATGTGTGGGGCAGAGGGGGGGATCCGTGGGGCAGGAGGGACATGTGGGTCAGAGGGGGATGTGTGGGGCAGGGGGAACGTGTAGGGCAGAGAGGCGGATGTATGGGGCTGGGGGGGACGTGTGGGGCAGAGAGATGTGTGGGGCAGAGGGGAACGTGTGGGGCAGGGCTAACATGTGGGGCAGAGGGTGCGATGTGTGGGGCAGGAGGTGGATGTGTGGGGCAGAGGAGACGTGTGGGTCAGAGGGCGGGATGTGTGGGGCAGGGGGAACATGTGGGTCAGAGGGGGATGTGTGGGCCAGGGGACGATGTGTGGGGCACAGGGAGACGTGTGGGGCAGGGGGGATGTGTGGGGCAGAGGGGGGGATCTGTGGGGCAGGAGGGGGGGATGTGTGGGGCAGGGGGGACGTGTGGGTCAGAGGGGGATGTGTGGGGCAGGGGAGGATGTGTAGGGCAGGGGGTGGATGTATGGGGCTGGGAGGGACGTGTGGGGCAGAGAGGGACGTGTGGGGCAGGGCTAACATGTGGGGCAGAGGGTGGGATGTGTGGGACAGGAGGTAGATGTGTGGGGCAGGGGGGCACGTGTGGGTCAGAGGGGGGGATGTGTGGGGCAGGGGGTGGATGTATGGGGCTGGGGGGGATGTGTGGGGCAGGGGGGATGTGTGGGGCGGGGGGGGGATCTGTGGGGCAGGGGGGACGTGTGCGTCAGAGGGGGATGTGTGGGGCAGGGGGGCACGTGTGGGTCAGAGGGGGGGATGTGTGGGGCAGGGGGTGGATGTATGGGGCTGGGGGGGACGTGTGGGTCAGAGGGGGGGATGTGTGGGGCAGGGGGTGGATGTGTGGGGCTGGAGGGGACGTGTGGAGCAGGGGGTGGATGTGTGGGACAGGAGGTAGATGTGTGGGGCAGGGGGGACGTGTGGGGCAGGGGGTGGATGTCTGGGGCTGGGAGGGACGTGTGGGGCAGAGAGGGACGTGTGGGGCAGAGAGGGATGTGTGGGGCAGGGCTAACATGTGGGGCAGAGGGTGGGATGTGTGGGACAGGAGGTAGATGTGTGGGGCAGGGGGGCACGTGTGGGTCAGAGGGGGGATGTGTGGGGCAGGGGGTGGATGTCTGGGGGCTGGGGGGGATGTGTGGGGCAGGGGGGATGTGTGGGGCGGGGGGGGGGATCTGTGGGGCAGGGGGGGACGTGTGCGTCAGAGGGGGATGTGTGGGGCAGGGGGGCATGTGTGGGTCAGAGGGGGGGATGTGTGGGGCAGGGGGTGGATGTATGGGGCTGGGGGGGACGTGTGGGGCAGAGGGGGGGGATGTGTGGGTCAGGGGGGGGATGTGTGGGGCTGGAGGGGGACGTGTGGAGCAGGGGGTGGATGTGTGGGACAGGAGGTAGATGTGTGGGGCAGGGGGGACGTGTGGGGCAGGGGGTGGATGTCTGGGGCTGGGAGGGACGTGTGGGGCAGAGAGGGACGTGTGGGGCAGAGGCTGGGATGTGTGGGACAGGAGGTAGATGTGTGGGGCAGGGGGGCACGTGTGGGTCAGAGGGGGGGATGTGTGGGGCAGGGGGTGGATGTATGGGGCAGGGGGGACGTGTGGGGCTGGGGGGACGTGTGGGGCGCCCCCACCTGCCCCGGCCGCGCCGTGGGGGGGCTGCAGGAGGTCGCGGGCGGCGCTGAGCATCACCACGTAGGGCAGGTTGTTGCAGAGCCCCAGCAGCCTGTGGGGAGACGCCGTGGGGGCAGGAGATGTGGGGCGGGACGTGTGGGGCGGGACGTGTGGGGCGGGGACGTGTGGGGCGGGGAGGACTCACCAAAAGGCGGCTCCGTCCCTCCAGCGCTCGGCCGGCAGCGGGGCCGGGGGGGGGCGCGTCTGTGGGGAGAGGGTCAGTGGGGCGGGGTGTGGGGCGGGGGGGGGAACTGTGGGGCTGGGTGTGGGGCAAGGGGGGGAAGTGTGGGGCAGGTTATGGGTCAGGGGCCAGTTGTGGGGCAGGTTATGGGGCAGGGGCCAGTTATGGAGCAGGTTATAGAGCACGGGCCGGTTGTGGGGCAGGCTGTGGGGCAGGCTATGGGTCAGGGGCTGGTTGTGGGGCAGGTTATGGGTCAGGGGTTGGTTGTGGGGTAGGCTATGGGGCAGGGGCCGGTTGTGGGGCCGGTTGTGGGGCAGGTTATGGGGCAGGGGCCGGTTGTGGGGCCGGTTGTGGGACAGGGGCCGGTTGTGGGGCAGGCTATGGATCAGGGGCCGGTTGTGGGGCAGGCTGTGGGGGAGGGGCCGGTTGTGGGGTAGGCTGTGGGGCAGGGGCCGGTTGTGGGGCTGGTTGTGGGGCAGGTTATGGGGCAGGTTATGGGTCAGGGGCCGGTTGTGGGGCAGGCTATGGGGCAGGGGCCAGTTGTGGGGCCGGTTGTGGGGCAGGGGCCGGTTGTGGGGCAGGCTATGGGGCAGGCTATGGGTCAGGGGCTGGTTGTGGGGCAGGTTATGGGGCAGGGGCTGGTTGTGGGGCCGGTTGTGGGGCCAGTTGTGGGGCAGGGGCCGGTTGTGGGGTAGGCTGTGGGGCAGGCTATGGGGCAGGGGCCGGTTGTGGGGCAGGCTGTGGGGCCGGTTGTGGGGCCGGTTGTGGGGCAGAGGCCGGTTGTGGGGCAGGCTGTGGGGCAGGGGGCCGGTTGTGGGGCCGGTTATGGGTCAGGGGCCGGTTGTGGGGCAGGCTGTGGGGCAGGGGCCGGTTGTGGGGGCCGGTTTGTGGGGCAGAGGCCGGCTGTGGGGCAGGCTGTGGGGCAGGCTATGGGTCAGGGGCCGGTTGTGGGGCAGGCTGTGGGGCAGGGGCCGGTTGTGGGGCAGGCTATGGGGCCGGTTGTGGGGCCGGTTGTGGGGCAGAGGCCGGTTGTGGGGCAGGCTGTGGGGCAGGGGCCGGTTGTGGGGCCGGTTATGGGTCAGGGGCCGGTTGTGGGGCAGGCTGTGGGGCAGGGGCCGGTTGTGGGGCCGGTTATGGGTCAGGGGCCGGTTGTGGGGCAGGGGCCGGTTGTGGGACAGGCTATGGGGCAGGCTATGGGTCAGGGGCTGGTTGTGGGGCAGGTTATGGGGCAGGGGCTGGTTGTGGGGCCGGTTGTGGGGCCAGTTGTGGGGCAGGGGCCGGTTGTGGGGTAGGCTGTGGGGCAGGCTATGGGGCAGGGGCCGGTTGTGGGGGCAGGCTGTGGGGCAGGGGCCGGTTGTGGGGCCGGTTGTGGGGCCGGTTGTGGGGCAGAGGCTGGCTGTGGGGCAGGCTGTGGGGCAGGCTATGGGTCAGGGGCCGGTTGTGGGGCAGGCTGTGGGGCAGGGGCCGGTTGTGGGGCAGGCTATGGGGCCGGTTGTGGGGCCGGTTGTGGGGCAGAGGCCGGTTGTGGGGCAGGCTGTGGGGCAGGGGCCGGTTGTGGGGCCGGTTATGGGTCAGGGGCCGGTTGTGGGGCAGGCTGTGGGGCAGGGGCCGGTTGTGGGGCCGGTTGTGGGGCAGGGGCCGGTTGTGGGTCAGGGGCCGGTTGTGGGGCAGGCTATGGGTCAGGGGCCGGTTGTGGGGCCGGTTGTGGGGCAGGGGCCGGTTGTGGGGCAGGCTGTGGGGCAGGCTGTGGGTCAGGGGCCGGTTTTGTGGGGGGCAGGCTGTGGGGCAGGGGCCGGTTGTGGGGCCGGGGCCGGTCCCGGGTCTCACCCGGCAGCAGCGGCTCCTCCTCCGCCATGGCTGACAGGTCACGTGACCGCGCCCCCACGTGACCGCCCCGCGCCCCCACGTGACCCCCGCACCGTCACGTGACACCGTCGCCTCCCCTCACGTGACCCCCACCGGCGCATGCGCGGGGGGACCCGCCGCCATTTTGTGACCCCCCTCTTTCCCCCCTCAGGCCGCCATTTTGTCCCCCTCCCCCTTCTCCCCTCCGCCCGCCATTTCTCGCCCCCCCCTTCGCCCCCCTCAGGCCGCCATTTCCCTCCTCCCCCTTTCCCCTCAGGCCGTTTGTCCCCCCCTCTCCATTTTCTCCCCTCAGGCCGCCATTTGTGCCCCCCCCGCTTCCCCTCAGCCCCCCCCCGCGTCGCCTCAGGCCGCCATGGCGCTGGTCTCCGCCGACTCCCGCATCGCGGAGCTGCTGGGGGAGCTGCACCAGCTCATCAAACAGACGCAGGTAGCGGGGTTGAGGTGTGGGGGGGGAAGCCCCTAAAGACCCCCTCGGTGCGTGTTTGTGCGTGTTTGTGGGCGTTCTCCACCCCCCCCCCCCCCTCCCCTCACCGCCGTTTCCCCTCAGGAGGAGCGCTCCCGCAGCGAGCACAACCTGGTCAACATCCAAAAAACCCACGAGCGGATGCAGACGGAGAACAAGAGTGAGGGGGGCCGGGACACACCGTGGGGGGGGGGGGGGTTGGGGGGATGTGGGGGACCCCCCCCGGTCCCCTCCTCACCCCCCCCATCTCCCCCCCAGTCTCCCCCTATTACCGGACCAAGCTGCGGGGGCTCTACACCACCGCCAAGGCCGACGCTGAGGCCGAGTGCAAGTAGGCTTTTCATCTTCTGTGACCCAAAATGCCCGTTTCATAGCCCAAAAGCGCCCTTCGGTGACCCAAAATGCCCCCTTTGTAGTCCAGACTCGCCCTTCTGTGGCCCCGAATACCCTTTCTGTGAGCCAAAATGCCTTTTGTGGCCCAAAATCGCCCCTTTGTAGCCCAGAATCGCCTTTCTGTGGCCCAAATGCCACTGTTGTGGCCCAAAATCACCCCTGTTGTGGCCCAAAATGGCCCTTTTGTAGCTCAGAATCTCCTTTTGGTGACCGAAAATGCTCCTTTGGTGGCCTAAAATAGCCCTTTTGTAGCTCAAAACTGCCCCTTTGGGGCCCAAAATGCACCGCTTGTAGCCAAAATCACCCTTTTGTGGCCCCAAATGCCGCTTCTGTGACCCAAAATGCCCTTTTTGTAGCCCAGAATCTCCTTTTGGTGACCCAAAATGCTCGTGTTGTGGCCCTAAATGCCCCTTTTGTGGCCCAGAATCGCCCTTCTGTGGCCCCAAATGTCCATTGTGGCTCAAAACCACCCTTTTGTGACCCAAAATGCCGCTTCTGTAGCCCAAAATTGCCCTTCCATTGCCCCAAACGCTGCTGTTGTGGCCCGAAATTGCACTTTTGTGGCCCAAAATGTGCCTTTTGTAGCCAAAATCACCCTTTTGTGGCCCCAAATACCCCTTGTGTGACCCAAAATGCCCCTTTTGTAGCCCAAAATCGCCCTTCTGTTGCCCCAAACGCTGCTGTGGTGGCCCAAAATCTCTGTTTTGTAGCCCAAAATTGCCCTTTTGTTGGCCCCAAATGCCACTCCTGTGGCCCAAAATTGCCCTTTTGTAGCCCAAAATCGCCTTTTTGTGACCCAAAATGCCCCTTTTTTAGCACAAAATTGTGTTTCTGTGCCCCAAAATAGCTTTTTTGTCACCTAAAATGATCTTATTGTGGCCCGTAATCCCCTTGTTGTGACCCAAATTTGCTTTTTTTCCCCGTAAATTCCCCATTTCCCACCCCAGATCCCCTTTTTAACCAAAATTCCATCTTTTTAAGCTCTAAAACTTTCTTTTTAGTCCTGAATCCCCGTTTTTGATCCCCAAATCCCCATTTCCCCCCCCCAAAATCCCCGTGTCCCCCTTTTAAATGTCCGTTTTTCTTCAAAACTCCTTGTTTTTTAGTATCCAAACGCCCCTTTTTAATTCTCATTTTCCTTTTTTAACTAAAACCTTTAATTTTTAACATTGAGTTTTCCCATTTTGATGCAAAATTTACGTTTGGTGCTTCACAAATGTTTATTTTTAATCTCAAATTTCCAATTTTAACCCCGAACCCGCCCGTCTTGATCCCAAGTTCTGATTTTTAACCTGATTTTTTATTTATTTTCCTGTTTTTGAGGGAAATTTGGGTTTTATTAATTAATTTCTATGCCTAAATCCCCATTTTTAACCCCAAAACCCCCTTCTTTCTCTCCCGAATCGCCCTTTTTCCACCTAAATCCCCATTTTTAGCCCCAAGGTTCTAATTTTTGCCTTCAAATATTTAATTTTAAGGCAAAATTTCTACGTTTTGATTTGAAATTCTTGTTTTTAATAATTGATTTTTTTTTTATTAAAGCGTTGGTTTTTGAGGGGAAAAAACGTGTTTATTGCCCCAAGTCTCCCCCTTTTTTGCCATAAATCCCCCCTTTTTCACCCCCAAAACCCCACTTTCCCCCCAGACGCCTCCTTAAGAACCCCCAAATCTCACTTTCACCCCCAAAATCCCATTTTTACTTCCCAAATTTTCATCTTTCGTGCAAAATTGTCATTTTTTTTGTTGACAAATTCAAATTTTTGTCCAAATCGCTGTTTTTTTTAATCCCCCCAGGTCCCCCTTTCCCTGCCAAAAGTCTCCATTTTTGTCCCCAAATCGCCATTTCCAGCTTCCAAATCTCCCTTTTTCGCCCTCAAATCCCCCTTTTTCGCCCCAAAATCCCCCTTCTTCCCCCCAAAATCCGCCTTTCCCCCCTAAAATTGCCTTTTTAATAAAAAAGCTCTTTTATTAGTTCCGAAAACCTCATTTTTCCACCACAAAATCCTCATTCCACCCCCAAATCCCCGTTTTTTAGCAAAAAATTCCCATTTACAATTTAAAAAGTGTTCCGTTTTTTGCTAAAATCCCGCTTTTTCTCCCCAAATCCGCATTTTAACACAAAATCCCGTTTATTAATCCCAAACCCCCTTTTTACCCTCCCAAACACCTTTTTGACCCCAAAAGGTTGATTTGCGAGTTACAAAATTTCCCTTTTTCCCCCCCAAAAACCCCTCTTTTAATACAAAGCTCCCCATAAATTAGCCCCAAAATCCACCTTTTTCACCCCAAAATCCCCATTTTGCCTCTTGAACCCCATTTTTAACGCAGGGAAAACCTCATTTATTTCCCCCCAAAACCCCCGTTTCCCCCCTAAAAAAAAACATTTCCTCCCCCCCAAACCCCCCGTTTTCACCCCAAACTCCCCTTTTGACCTCCAAACTCTCCGTTTTTAACCAATTTTGCTATTTTTCGCAGCATTTTGCGTAAAGCGCTGGACAAAATCGCCGAGATCAAGTCCCTCCTGGAGGAACGTCGCATCGGTACCGGCCCCCCCCCACCCCCAAAACTGGGGGGTTTAACCCCAAAACGAAGCGGGGGTGGCCCCTCTGGGACGGGGGGGGGCCCTTCCTGAAACTTTACGTTTTTGTTAGCGGCCAAAATCGCGGGGATTTACAGCGAAGCGGAGCCGCCGCGGAAGACGATGCGCCGGGGGGTGCTGATGACGCTGCTCCAGCAGTCGGCCATGACGCTGCCCCTCTGGATCGGCAAACCCGGCGAGAAGTGAGGCCTTTTTGGGGGGGAAAACGGGCGATTTTGGGGTTCCTCGAGAAACTTGGGGGTTGCAGCCCCTCGGGGAGGGGAAACGGGGCAAAATCGGGTTTTTTTAGGGGGTGGAATTGGGATTTTTTGAGGTGAAATTGGGGGTTTTCGGGGGCATCTCACGGGGGTTTTGGTGGGATCAAAGGGAGTTTCTGGGGGTCTGAGGGGGATTTTGGGGTAAAAACGGGCGATTTTGGGGTTCCTCGAGAAACTTGGGCGTTTACAGCCCCTCGGGGAGGGGAAATGGGGCGAAATCAGGTTTTTTTAGGGGTGGAATTAGGTTTTTTTGAGGTGAAATTGGGGGTTTTGGGGGGATCTCACAGGGGTTTTGGTGGGATCTAGGGTATAAGGGAAGGTTTTGGGGGTCTGAGGGATGTTTTGGGGTGAAAATGGGCAATTTTGGGGTTCCTCGAGAAACTTCGGCGTTTACAGCCCCTCGGGGAGGGGAAATGGGGCGAAATCGGGTTTTTTTAGGGGTGGAATTAGGTTTTTTTGAGGTGAAATTGGGGGTTTTGGGGGGATCTCACAGGGGTTTTGGTGGGATCTAGGGTATAAGGGAAGGTTTTGGGGGTCTGAGGGACGTTTTGGGGTGAAAATGGGCAATTTTGGGGTTCCTGAGAAACTTGGAGGTTTGCAGCCCCTCGGGGAGGGGGAAACGGGGGCGAAATCGGGGTTTTTTTAGGGGTGGAATTGGTTTTTTTTGAGGTGAAATTGGGGGTTTTCGGGGGCATCTCACAGGGGTTTTGGTGGGATCAAAGGGAGGTTTTGGGGGTCTGAGGGGAATTTTGAGGTGAAAACAGGCGATTTTGGGGTTCCTCGAGAAACTTGGGCATTTGCAGCCCCTCGGGGAGGGGAAATGGGGCAAAATTTGGTTTTTTTAGGGGTGGAATTGTTTTTTTTTTGAGGCGAAATTGGGGGTTTTGGGGGCATCTCACAGGGGTTTTGGCAGGATCCAGGGTATAATGGAAGCTTTTGGGGGTCTGAGGGGAATTTTGGGGTGAAAGAGCGATTTTGGGGTTTCTCGAGAAATTTGGGCATTTGCAGCCCCTCGGGGAGGGGAAATGGGGCAAAATTGGGTTTTTTTAGGGGTGAAATTGGTGGGTTTTGGGGTGAAATTGGGGTTTTGGGGGGCATCTCACAGGGGTTTTGGTGGGATCAAAGGGAGTTTCTGGGGGTCTGAGGGGGATTTTGGGGTAAAAACGGGTGATTTGGGGGTTTCTTGATAAATTTGGGGGTTTCTAGCTGCTTGGGGAGGGGAAATGGGGCGAAATTGGGTTTTTTTAGGGCTGACATTAGAAGGTTTTGAGGTGAAATTGGGGTTTTGGGGGGGATTTGTGGGATAAAGGAAGTTTTGGGGGGTCTGAGGGGGATTTTGGGGTGAAAATGGGCGACTTTGTCGTCCTTGGAGAAACTTGGGGTTTTCCAGCCCTTTGTGGAGGGGAAATGGGGCAAAACTGGGGGGGTTTTAGGGGGCGAAATTTGGGGGTTTTGAGGTGAAATCGAGGGTTTTGGGGGGGGGGATCTCACAGGAGTTTTGGCGGGATCGGGGGGATAAAGGGGAGTTTTGGGGTAAAACGGGGCTGTTTTGGGGTTCCCCACGGCATTTGGGGCTTCCCACCCCCCTCTCGGGGGAGGGAAATGGGGTGAAACGGGGGGGGTTTTGGGGTGAAAGAAGGTTTTTTTTGGGGGGGGGGGGGAGGCGGGTCTCAGGGTGGGTTTTGGGGGGGTCGTCGTCCCCCCCGGGGCGGGCCATTTTGTCCCCCGGGGGCGGCCATTTTGAGGCAGGGAGATGGGGGGGTTTGGGGCACGGGGGGGTGGATTTTGGGGTCCCCCCTGATTTGGGGGGGTGCTCCCGCCCCCCCCAGACCCCCCCCCCCCCTCTGCGGGGGCGGGGTGCCAGCGGCCGGCGACTACGTGGCCCGACCCGGGGGACAAAGTGGCCGCTCGGGTGAAGGCGCTGGAAGGGGACGAGCAATGGATCCTGGCCGAGGTCGTCAGCTACAGCCACGCCGCCAACAAGTGAGACCCCAAAAACCCCTTTATTCACCCCAAAATCCACCCCCCTCCAGCACCCCCAAATCCCCCTGTGCCCCCAAATCCCCCCCAAAACGGCTCCAAAACCCTCCCAAAGTGCCCCGAAATCACCCCCTTGTGCCCCAAAATACACCCTGAGGCACCTCCCTGGGGCCCGGAAAGGCACGAAATTACTCCAAAATCCCCTCAAATCACCCCAAAACGTGCCCGGAAATACCTCCCCCACCCCAAAATTCCCCTCGTGCCTCAAAAGTGGCTGAAAACACACACCCCCCCTCCCCCCCCCCCCCCCACAAAAAAAACCCATGTAAATCGCCCCAAAATACGCTTTGGAATAGTGCTCTGGGCCCCAAAATAAGCTAAAAATGACCCAAAATATTCCCCCCCCCGGCCCCCAAATCCCCCCAGATCCCCCCAAAAGAGACCCGGAAATACCCCCCCACCCCCCCAAATTCATGTGTGTGTCCCCCCCCCCCCAATTTCAGCGTTTTCCCCCCCCCATTTTTGGGCTTCCCCCCCTCCCCCCCCCCCCCCCCAAATTTCGCGTTTCCCCCCCAAAACCTCCCAATTTTGGCCTCTTCCCCCCAACCCCCCCCTTTTTTTTGCCCCTTCCCCCCCCCCCCCCAATTTTATCTCTCCCCCCCCAATTTTGGGGTCCCCCCTCATTTTTACCCCCCCCCAAGCTCCCCAATTTCATATCCCCCCCCCAAAACTCCCCAGTTTTGGGGTTCCCCCCCCATCTTTCTGCCCCAAAACGCCCCTTTTTTTGCCCCCCCCCGTTTGTGTTCCCCCCCCCCCCCCCCAGTTTTCACATCCCCCCCCCAACCCCCCAATTTTGGGCTTCCCCCCCCATTTTTCCCCCCAAACCCCCCTTTTTTTTTACCCCTTTCCCCCCACAACACCCCAATTTTGTGCCCCCCCCCCATTTTTCCCCCCCAATTTTGGGTTTTTCCCCCCAAACCCCCCTTTTTTTTTTTTATTCCTTCCCCCCCAACCCCCTAATTTTGTGCCCCCACCCCCCTCAACTTCATATTTCCCCCCCCAATTTTGGGGTCCCCCCCATTTTGGCCCCCCCCCAGTTTCATGTCTCCGTCCCCCCCCTTTTTCCTCCCTTAATTTTGGGCTTTTCCCCCCATTTTTCCCCCCAAACCCTCCTTTTTTTTTTATCGCTTCCCCCCCCCCCCCAACCCCCCATTTTTCCCCCCCAATTTTGGGTTTTTCCCCCCCCAAACCCCCCTTTTTTTTAACCCCTTCCCCCCCCACCCCCTAATTTTGTGCTCCCCCCATTCCCCCCCCCCCAACTTCATATTTTCCCTCTCAATTTTGGGGTCCCCCCCATTTTGGCCCCCCCCAGCCCCCCCAATTTCATGTCCCCCCCCCCCATTTTTTCCGCCCTAATTTTGGGCTTTTTCCCCCAAATCCCCCTTTTTTTAACTCCTTCCCCCCCCCAACCCCCCGATTCTGTGCCCCCCCCCCCGATTTCATATTTCCCCCCCAATTTGCCCCCCCCCAGTTTCATGTCCCCGTCCCCCCCTTTTCCCCCCCTTAATTTTGGGCTTTCCCCCCCATTTTTCCCCCCAAACCTTCCTTTTTTTTTATGTCTTCCCACCCCAAACCCCCATTTTCCCCCCAACCCCCCCAATTTTGTGCCCCCCCCCCCCCTTCCCCCCCCCCCCGGTTTCATCTTTTCCCCCCCCCCCCAGGTACGAAGTGGACGACATCGACGAAGAAGGCAAAGAGTAAGTGACCCCAAAACCCCCCAAAACCCCCCCCAAAACGTGGCAGTGTGTGTGCGTGGGGGGGTGTCTCTTTGCAGTGACACCCCCCCCGCCCTTTTTTTGTGCCCCCCCCCTCCCCCCCCCAGGCGGCACACGCTGAGCCGGCGCCGCATCATCCCCCTCCCCCAGTGGAAAACCAACCCCGAGACCGACCCCGAGGCCCTTTTCACCAAAGACCAGCTGGTTTTGGCCCTTTACCCCCAAACCACCTGCTTCTAACCGCGCCCTCATCCACGCCCCCCCCCCCAGCGGGTGAGTGCCCCCCCCCCGCGACCCCCCCACCCCCCCCCCCCGAACCCCCCCCAAACCCCCCCTTCCCCTCCCCCAGCGGGTGAGTACCCCCCCCCCCGCGACCCCCCCCCACCCCCCTCACCCCCCCGTGACCCCCCTTAACCCCCCCCCCAGCGGGTGAGTGCCGCCCCCCCGCGACCCCCCCACCCCCCCTCACCCCCCTTATCCCACCCCCAGTGGGTGATTCTGACCCCCCCCCCCCCCCCCCAGCGGGTGAGTGTGACCCCCCCACAACACCCCCTCACCCCCCCCCTTCCCCCCCTCCAGCGGATGAGTGTGACCCCCCCGGAACCCCCCCTCCCCCCCCAGTGGGTGATTCTGACCCCCCCCCCCCCCAGCGGGTGAGTGCGACCCCCCCACGACCCTCCCTCACCCCCCCTTACCCCCCCCCCAGTGGGTGATTCTGACCCCCCCCAAAACCCCCTCCCCCTGCAGGTGAGTGTGACCCCCCCACGACCCCCCCTCACCCCCCCTTCCCCCCCCCCTCCAGCGGGTGAGTGTGACCCCCCCGGAACCCCCCCCCCAGTGGGTGATTCCGACCCCCCCCCCCCACCCCCCCCTTCCCCCCCACAGTGGATGTTTCCGACCCCCCCGAACCCCACCCTTCCCCCACAGCGGGTGAGTGTGACCCCCCCCCACGACCCCCCCTCGTCCCCCCCTCACCCCCCCCCCCCCCAGCGGGTGAGTGCGAGCCCCCCAGTCCGCCCCCCCAGTTGGTCCCAGTGCCCCCCACAGTTGGTTCTAGTGCCTCCCCCCCCTTGTGCTCAGTGCCCCCCAGATCCCCCCCCCCAGTGGGTCCCAGTGGCTCTTAGTCCCCCCCCCGAGTTGGTCCTAGTCCCCCCCCAGTGGCTCCCAGTGCCCCCCCAGTGGCTCCCACTGTCCCCCCCGTTGGTCCCAGTCCCCCCCAGTCCCCCCCCCAGCAGGTCCCAGTCCCCCCAGTGGGTCCCAGTGGCTCTCAGTCCCCCCCGCAGTTGGTCCCCGTGCCCCCCCAGTGAGTCCCAGTCCCCCCCCAGTCCCCCTCAAGCGGCTCCCAGTGCCCCCCAGTGCCCCCCCCAGCGGCTCCCAGTGCCCCCCAGTACCCCCCGTGCCCCCCCCAGCCGCAGGACGACTACTCGGTGCTGTTCGAGGACACGTCCTACGCCGACGGCTACTCGCCCCCCCTCAACGTGGCCCAGCGCTACGTGGTGGCCTGTCGGGAGAGCAAGAAGAAGTGAGCGGGGGGGGGGAGGGGGGCAAAGATGGAGGGGGCGGGGCCAAGGAGAGGGGGCGGGGCCACGGAGGAAGGGGGGCAAAGATAGAGGGGGTGGGGCGAAGGAGGAAGAGGGCGGGGCCAGGGGAGGGGTGCGGGGCCAAGGAGAAAGGGGGCGGGGCCAAGGAGAGCTGGGGGAAGAGGGGGCGGGGCCAAGGAGGAAGAGGGTGGGGCCAGAGGAGAGGGGGCAGGGCCACGGGAGGGGAGGGGCAAAGATGGGGCGGGGCCAAAGAGAAAGGGCGGGGCAAAGATGGAGGGGGCGGGGCCAAGGAGCAAGAGGGCGGGGCCACGGAGAGGGGGCGGGGCCACGGGGGGTAAAGGTGGGGCGGGGCCAAGGAGAAAGGGCGTGGCCATGGAGAGAGGGGGGACAAAGAGGGGGCGGGGCCACGGAGAAGGGGGGGGCAAAGATGGAGGGGGCGGGGCCAGGGGAGGGGGGGGTAAGGGAGCAAGGGGGCGGGGCTCAGCACTATATAAGCCAATAGGGAGGCAAGGGGGCGGAGCCACGGGGGGGCAAAGAGGGGGGCGGGGCCACGGAGAAAGAGGGTGGGGCCACGGAGAGAGGGGGCGGGGCTGGGGGGGGCAAGGAGCAAGGGGGCGGGGGCTCAGCCCCATATAAGGCAATAGGGAGGCAAGGGGGGCGGAGCTAAAGGGGGAAGGGGCGGGGGCAAGGAGGGAGGGGGCGGGGCTTAGCCCATTATAGGGAAACAACCAAGGGGGCGTGGTCAGGGGAAAGGGGGGCGGGGCCAACGAGAACTGGGCGGGGCTAAAGAAGCCCCCCCCCTTTATATGGGGAAGGGGACAGGAGGGGGCGGGGCTAAAATGAAGGGGGCGGGGGCTGAACGGCTGAGGGGGGGTGGGTGGAGGCGAGGGGGTGGGGCTTGAAGAGGAAGGGGCGGGGCCTTGGGGGAGGGGCGTGAGGAAATGGCGGCGCTGATGTCACTCTGGGGGAGGGGCCTCCCCTAAAAAAACCAAAAAGGCTCTTTATTGTCAATAAATTAATTAAAAACTGTAATTAAATGCACCCGGGGGGGCGGAGCCACTCTCTGGCTCCGCCCCCCCGGCCGGC
>NW_026529954.1:0-24612 GCF_028500815.1 Rissa tridactyla
TCACCACAGCCCCCCGCTTCCCAGCCTGGCTGCAAGAGCATCCCGGGAGCGACGGAAGGTGATGGATGCAGGAGAGGGATGAGCAGCAACGGGGCGAGGGGCTTGAAAGACCCTGAGCCTCTTAGAAAGCCCAGCTGGTGTTGCAATTAAAGGCGTTGCATTTAAGGCCGTTGTACTTAACGCCACCGTGGTACGTAATGCCGTTGCACTTAAAGCCATTGCACTTAAAGCCGTTGGTTGCACTTAAATCTGTTGCATTTAAGGCCGTTGCATTTAAAGCCGTGTCATTTAAGCCATTGCACTTAGCACCGTTGCACTTAGCGCCGTTGCATCTTAACAGCATTGCATTTAAAGCCGTTGCATTTAAGCCACCGCACTTAACGCCGTTGCGTCTCACCCCGTGTCACTTAACGCCGTGTCACTTAATGCCACTGCACTTAACGCCGTTGCATTTGAAGCCCTTGCACTTAAAGCCCCACCGGTTAAAACCGTTGCAGTTAAAGCCCTTGCACGTAAAGCCGCCCCAATTAAAGCCGTCGCAACACGAGCCCTTGCAGCAGGGCCAACTTTTCCACCCGTGCCGGTGCCTGGCCGAACCTCCCCGGTCGGGACGCCAGCGCGAAGGCGGCCGCTGCTTGTCCCTCGCCCGTCCCCGAGCCGCTCGCCGCAGCCGCTGGCAGCCGGTGCTGCCGGCCGGAGCACGCTGCCTGCCCGCACATGGCTTTTTTTAGGTTTACAAACATGACGGCCCCGTGCACGCGCCGCTTCTCCCCCCTCCTTCCCCGTGAGTCATCAACCCCGTCACCGGGCCGGGGAAGCCGGAGGCGGCGTCGGCGCATCCCCCTCGGTGCTGATGACCCCAGCGGGGTGAAAAAAAAAAAAAAAAAAAGGCAAAATTAGATATTTTTTTATTTTTTTCCCCCCCTCCTTTTTTTATCATTCCCGTTCGTCTTTCGGCGAGCAAGATGGGGAGGATGCGGATGGTGATGGTGGCTGCCATCCCGGCTGGCGGGTGGTCAATGGTGGGGTGTTTTCGGAGAGGACCGCAGCACCGGTTGGAGGGTGGGAGAGAGCTGGAACGCTGCCGCCTTCCTCGCCCATCCGGCAGCCGCGTTTCGGTAGTCTTGGATTCCAGGCGATGGCGATCGGCGCAGTTTCAGGGATGGGTGAAGCTTCAGGGGAAGGAAGAGCCAGTGAGACCCTAAAATGTGGGCAGAGGTGCTGGCAAGAGCCTCGCCGTGTAGCTCCCTGGGGCCGGCAGCGCCGGTGCTGCGGTTGCCGGTGAGCGTGGAGGTGCCGAAGCCCCCGCGGCTGAGCTCATCGCGGACGGAGCTGGTTGACGTCAGGGCTGAGCTGGCTGCGGTGACTCAGCAGCACCGGCGCTGACTCAGCGGCACCGACCCCGGGAGACAGCCGGGGTGGGGGGGGGCTGTACATTTTGGGCGAGAAAAGGTTTTTGTTTTTTTTTTTTTTGTACAGCGTGCTGGAAAATGGTTTTGCTGGTGCCGAGCCGGTGTCCGTGCCACCAGCATGCGTTTTCCACCCCGTGCTTCTTCCTTCGGCCTTCGGAAAAGGGATTTAATCCAGAGGGGTTGCATCTCCCACCCGCCGCGAGATGCTTTTCCCCACGGGGGACGGGTTGTGGCGGTGGAACCAGCTCCGGGTTTGGCAGAGGCCGGCGTTTTCCCTGCTCCCAGACGGGGCAGGGCCGGGCTCCCACTCATCTCCCGGCTCTTGCCCGCCGGCCCATCCCGCCGACGACTTGTCTGCACTTGCCGGGCAGGAGGGCGGCGGCGCGCACGGTTCTCTTCCTCCTCCTCCTCCTCTGCCGAAAGGTCGGGCTGTGTGGCACGGTGGCGGCGGCAGCAGCGTGAGGAGTCCCTGGGTCCCGGGGAGGGGACCGCAGCATCCCGCAGGTGCGACGGGACGGGGGTGGGCTGGAGGGGAGTCGAGCACCCGTGGGTGCTGGGTGGCACAACCCCCACTTGCACCTGGGGGCCAGGAGGGTGCAGGGACACTCCCCCCCTCCAGCTGGAGCCTTGAAAATTGGGGTGCGGTTTGGGTAGTGCATGAGCGCGGGGTGGCTTTCTTCTTCGCTCCCAAAAAAAACAGCTTTTCTCCCCCTGATTTGCAATGCAAAGCAATCGGCAGGGTGGAAATGTCCCCATGGAGTTGGGGGCGGTAGGGCAGGGAGGGGACCGAGCCTGATCCGGTGGGGGACGTTTGCAGCGGGCCTGCGAAATCCAGCCCAGCCCCGCGGGGGCGGCTGGGACGGGACGGCAAACGCTGCTGGGCTGGGCGAGAGGCGAGGCGAGGCCCCGGGCCTTTCTCCTGCGGCCCATGCGCTTCCCCCTTCCTCCTTCCTTCCAGGTGGGTCCTTTTGCTTTCCCTGCCCCATCCCCCTCTTCCCCTTGTTTCCCTTCCTCCCCATATTCCTCTTCTTCCCTTCCTTCCCCATCCCCTTTCTCCCTTTTTTCCCCTTTCTCCCCCTTCCTCCCATCCCCTTCTTCCCCTTCCTCACTTTCCCCTTCCCCATCTCCATCCCCATCTCCCCTTTCCACTTTCCCCTTCCTCCCCTTCCTCCTCCCCTTCCTCCCCCTTCCTCCCCTTCCTCCTCTTCCTCTTCCTCTTCCTCTTCCTCCCTACTCCTCCTCCTTCCTCCCTTCCGCAGGGTCAGAGCAGCCACCGCTCCCCACCAGCCGGCGATTTGGCTTTGCCCAGCCGGCCCCCGGCGCCAATCTGGTAGCCGAGCACCGGCACGAGAGGAGCCAGCTGTGTTGGAGGAAAAAAAAACGCTCCAAGAAACAAAATAGCGCCGCGTTTGGTTTTGTTTTTTTTTTTTTCCCCTCCTTCTTTTCCCTTTCAAGAGCTCAGCTCCCTCCCTGCCCGGCCGGAGCCGGCAGCCTGATGCAGCTCCGTGCCGTGCCAAGCCTTTCCCCTGCTCGCGCCAACTGGCGGCTCCCGGCTCGGCTCCGCGCCGCGGTGGGAAGGCATGCCGGAGTGGGAACACACGCCGTGGCTTGGCTGCGGCATCTTGCTTCCCAAAAATTGCTCCAGTGGGAGCATCCGCTGGGGCATTGCTTGCTCGGCCCTGGTGCTGAGCATCCCTGCTCCGAGCACCCCGACCGTGAGCATCCCTGCTCCGAACATCCCTGCTCCAAAGATCCCTGCTCTGAACATCCCAATGCTGAGCGTCCCTGCTCCGAGAATCCAGACCCCAAGCATCCCAACCCCGAGCATGACCCAACCCCCTGCTCCGAACATCCTGACCCCAACCATCCCTGCTCTGGGCATCCCAACCCTGAGCATCCCTGCTCCGAGCATCCCAACCCTGAGCATTCCAACTCTGAGCATCCCTACTCTGAATATCCCAACCCCGAGCATCTCTGCTCCGAGCATCCCAACCCTGAGCATCCCTACTCCAAACATCCCAACCCTGAGCATCCCAACCCTGAACATTCCAACCGTGAGCATTCCTGCTACAAACATCCCTGCTACAAACATCCTGGCCCCCCAACATCCCTGCTCCGAACATCCCTTCCCTGAGCATCCCCATCCCGAGCATTCCTGCCTGGAGCATCCCAATCCCAAGCATCCTCACCCTGAGCATCCGCACCCTAGAACATCCCTTCCCTGAGCATTCTGGCCCGGCGCATCCCTGCTGCAGCTCCTCCAAAAGGGAAAACCCTTTTCCTAAAGGCAATGAGGAGGATGGAGATGGGAACAAATTTTTTTCCACCTGGAAAAAAATCCCTCATTTCCAGCAGAAGCTCCCAGTCTTGCAGGGGTAGGAGCTGGGACCCGGACTGTATCGCGTTCAACTGGCTCATCGTACCCTGATGGGAAGGAAAAGGGGGTGAAATAATTCCCTCGGTGCCGTCTGGAGTGGGGTTACGGTTACGGGCGTCCCCGAAATTGCTCCCGGGGCTGGTGTAAAGCAGAGCCGGGCTTCCCACGGCGTAAATCAGCTCAGCTCCCTCGGCATCGGCGCTATTCCGGCTTTTCTCCGGGCTAAATGAGGACAGGAGTGAGCAGCTCAGACCCAGCGCCGGGGTCAGCTGGGGCCATGGAAACAGCTTGGAAAACAAGGCGGGAGAAGCAGCCGCGGCCGCCCGCGGCGCCGGGAGGCAGCGGGGCCGTGAGCCGGCGCGGTGGGTACCCTGGCCGGGGGGAGCCAGGGGGGAACCGGGGGCTACGCGGGTCCGGCTCGGCACTCAGGCTCCCCAGACTTCCTTTATTTTCCATTTTGGGGGGTGTTGAGCATGGATTTAGGGCATCTGTGCCATTTGTCTCCTCTCCGGCATCCCCCCCGCTGGTACCTGGGGCTGGTGGCGGTGATTTGGGACTGGGGGGGGGGGGGGGTGTGTTTCTCCACCTCTTGGGGTCTGGCGATGCGGTGCCCCCCAGGAGCATCAATCCCTGGGGCGGGGTCGGGGGTGTGGGATTTCGGCAGCATCTCCTTCCAGCAAAGCCCTTGGGTGGCACCGGCCGGGGGGGTTTGTTGTTGTAGGGTCTCCCGCACCGGGGGATGCTCGGGGCTCCCCCTGCCTTGCCCCGATGGTGCCCCCCACCCCGCCGTTCCGGCGGAGGATCCCCCCCGGGGTTGTTGCCAGAGGAGGAAAACCACAAGCCGAGTGCCGGGGCTGGCCGGGCTCCACCGGCGCGGCGTGGGGCCGGCAGCCAAGCTGCCTCCTGCCTCTTGGCCGGCCCGTGCCGCTGGCACCGGCGCCCGCTGACCTCCCGAACACCCCGCCGTGCCCTCGTCGCAGCCCCGCCACACGGCGGGGTGTCCCCATAACACCCCCCTCCCCCAACTCCACCGCCCAGATGCCACCGGGAAGGGCTCGGCATCCCTGCCGGTGTGGTCCAGCCTTCCCCCGCTTTCCTCCGGCTCCCAAATTCCGCACTTTTAATAAAATTGGGCAGTTTTTTCGCAGCAGGATGATGACACCAAGCGGCGTCTTCTGAGTTGCTTTGCGTGCACTGAGTTGCTCCGTTCTCTGCAGCTGAGCCCTTTGGCTCCTGCCAAGGGGTTTAATAAACCCCCAAAATATTTATGTGGGGGAATTTTTGGGGCCTGGTGGGGGCAAGCGGGTGTTTTTGGAGGACGAGGGCGGTAAAACCTGGTCCCTGGTTGGCGTTGGGTGGGTTTGGTTCATTTTTCTTCCAGTTTTCTCACAGATTGAAAGTAATAATTTGAAATACAGATATATAGGTTATAGGATATATAGAGTGCTGGCTGTATAGGGTTGTCGGATGTATAGGTTGCTGGATATATGGGGCTGCCGGATATATAGGACTTGGGTATTTAGGGCTGCTGGATATATGGGATTGTGGAATCTATAAGTTCCTGCATATAATGAGTTGCTGGATATATAGGGCTGCTGGATGTCTAAGATTGCTCATTATGTAGAGTTGGTGGATGTATAGGTCGCTGGATATATAGGGTTGCTGGGTATATAGGACTTGGGCGTTTAGGGTTGCTGAGTGTTTAGGGCTGCTGGATGTATAGGGCTGCTGGATATATGGGATTACAGAATATATAAGTTGCTGGCTATACCGTGTTGCTGGATATATGGGGTTATGGGGTTAATGGCTATGCAGGTTGCCGGATGTATAGGTTGCTGATTATATAGGGCCGCTGGATGTATCGGCCTACTAGATATACGGGGCTGCTGGATGTATGGGGCTGCTGGATGTATAAGACTGCTGATTATCTAGGGCTGCTGGATATATAGGGCTGTTGAATGTATAAGATGGCTGGATATATAGGGTTGCTGATTATATGGAGTTGCTGTGTATATAGGGCCGCTGGATGTATAAGATTGCTGATTTATATAGAGTTGCTGGGTATATAGGGTTGTTGGATATATAAGATTACTGGATATATAGGTTGCTGATTATATAGAGTTGCTGATTATATAGAGTTGCTGATTATATAGGGTTTTGAATATATAAGATTGCTGGATGTGTCGGTTGCTGATTATATAGGGTTGTTGGATACATACGGTTGCTGAATATGCAGGTTGCTGGATCTATGGGTCACCGGATCTATAGGGCAGCAGGATCTATGGGGCTGCGGGCGGGGGCTGCGGTTCCCTGCTGCGGCCGGGGGAGCTGCGGCCGTCGGGGCCAGGGTCCCCCCGTGTCCCCCCGCGGGGTGTCAAGGGGCCGCGAGGGGCCCGGCCAGCGGCGGTGGCTGCGGGGGCTGGATGGGGGCCCCCCGCGTCCGTCCGTCCGTCCCTACGTGCGCGCGGCGCTGGGGCTAATGGCTTCTCCAGCTGGTTTTGCAGGGGGCGGGGAGGGCCGGGGCGGCTGAGGCTTGAACAACTCGTTTCGTCTTTCCTCCCTGGACGGTCCCGCCGTCGCCTCCGGCTTCGCCTCCCGCCCCGCACACGTAAGTGCTGCCCGGCCAGAGCCGTACCCGAATCCGGCACCGTGCCCCTGCCGGGGCTCCCCCCCGCCACTCGCCGGGTTATAAACGGCTCCGGACTATTCCCAGGGAGCGCAGCCCAGGCTGGAAACCCTCCAAGCCGGGCTCGGCGTGTGTGGTTATTTTTTTTTTTTTTTTTTTTTCCTCCTTTCCCTCTGTTTAAGACATTTAAAACGGGGGCAAAAAAAGAAAAAAAAAAAAAAAAAGGAAAAACAGATTAAAAAACAATAAATGTTTTCATCCTCAGGGGGATTTTCCCCCCTTTATAGCACCCGGAGGATGCGGAAGGGACAGTGCAGGAGCCGAGCTAACCCGAACCGAAGTGCTTGGTTTTCTCTTTATTTTAATTTATTTCCCTTCCCCCTCCCCAGCTTTTATTCTTTCCCGGGGCGAATGGAAGGAGATTTGGGCAGGCAGCGCTTTTTCCGGAGAAAACAGGCCGAGGCGCGGAGGAATCAGTGCCCACAGCAGGGATGGAGGGATTTCTGCGGATGCTGCCGGAGGGAGTCGGGATGGAGGGAGGGCTGGGGGGGGGGCGGGCGGTGGGGAGAGAATCGATTTTCGGGGAGAAGCCGCGAGGTCTTTCCATCTCCCGGCCTGCAGGACCGGGAACAAAAGGAGCTGGATGAGAGAGCCAGGAAAAAAATAATTATATTTTATATATAGATTTTTATTTTATTCCCCCCCCCCCCCCGCCCCCGCTGATTTGGGGAAGGTTGTAGCTGTGGGATTAACCCCTTAGGAGCGGGACGCTCGCTCGCTCCTGCCTCGCCTTCCCAGGGTGAACTATTTTCCTGCGTCCCCAGCGCGGGTCGATAACCCAGTTTATGGGATGGAGCAGCCCCAGGTGCCACCCCAGCTCTGCGGCTGGTTTTTGGGGCTTCCCCTGCCCTTATCCAGCAGGTTCCACCCCCCCCCCCCCGCCCCGGGTCCCCCCCCTGGAATAAACCCTTAGGGCCGGCATTCACTCCCCAACCAGAGCAAAACAGGTTTCACATCGTTTCTCTGGGCTGGCGTCACCGCCGCGACGCCGGGGACGCTTCGGGGGACGCTTCGGGGGACGAGTGTGTCCCCCCCGAGGACTTGGAGGGGGCTCGGGGCGTTTTTCTTCTCCCTGCCACTGTGCGCTGCTTGGGAAAAACCCCTTTGGCTGGGGAGGAGGAGGAGGAGGAGGAAGATGACGGCGTAGGAAGGACGGGCGAGGCTGTTTCTTCCTTGGTTTGCAAAGGAGAGCGGAGGCGGCGTGTTGTCCCCACCCTGCCCCGGCTGCCGGCACACGGCACAGGCCGGTGGCCAAGCACTTGCTCCCCAGACCTGATGGACCGGTCCCATCACTCCCGGCTCCGTCGCTTGGCTCCGGGGATGCCGCGAGGGGACCGGAGCCCCTATAAATCCACGGCAGCGTCGGGGTGAGCCCTGTGCCGGAGCGGGGCCGCGGTGATTTGCACCAGCGCCGCGTTCCCCTGGGAGTTTTCACCCCCGAGGAAGGGGGGATTTTGGGGCGATAGCATCGTGCCGGGAGTGGTTCCTCCCCGGTTTCGCCGCCGTCAGCAGCGTGCTTATCTCCGGCGTGGAAACCCGCCGCGCTCAAGCGTGCGGCTTCGCTCGCCCCAAAGGACGCGCGTGGGGCTGGTGGCTGAAGGGTTAAACGCGGCTCCACCACCAACAGCCGCACACTGACAGCTTGCTCGTGTAATCGGCATCTCCCGGTGACTCTGGGCTGCGGATCCTGCCCGCGAGCCGGTGCCGGCACCGTCCGGAGGCAGGAAGCTCTGCCCCCAGCCTTCTCTTGCTTTGTCATAGTTTTTTCCAGCGAGCTTTGCTGTATTTTTAGCTTGCAGGAAGCTCCCCCCTGGTTATCGGCAAACTGATAAATACACTGCGATGTCCCGGCACCCCCAGCCGCCCGAGCACTAAAAATCCCCGCCGCCGAGTGGGGAGAGAGCCACAGGGCACAGAAAGACCCCCTCCGTCCCTGGCAAAACCCCTCGGAGGGTCTTATCCATGAGCCCGGATGCCGGGGTGATGGGCTCCCCGGGTGCCTCGCCTCGGCGTGGTCGGCTCTAATGGTTTTGGTCTCTCCTTGGCGCGCGGCCGGTTTTCTGGAGGCCGGTGCCGTAGCACGGCGTTGCCAGGGGCCCCGGCCAGCCGTGTTGATACAGACGCCGGGTTATTCGAGGTGAAAGCAGCCCTGCGCCTCCCCTGGCACCGGCGTAGCCAACTCGGCGGCTTCCTGCCGTGCCGCGGCCCCCCGGCGAAGGACAGCCGGGATGTTTGCTGCGGGCACGGCTCCAAAAAAAACCCCCTCTTTTTTCTCCCCGTGCTGCTTCCTTCGCTGGTGCAAACCGTGTCACCAGAGCGAGGGACGCCCTCCCCGTCCCACCCCGCCATGTCTCGGCCTCGGTGGGCGATGGAAATCCCGAACCGTCCCATGAGCAATTTCGAAAGCGGGTGGCGGGGTGGGGACGTGGGCGGCACGGGGCCGGCGCGGTGGAAACTGGCCACCTTTCGAGCCGAGCTGCTCCTTACGCAGCCGGGCAAAACCCGCATGGTTTTGCCAGCAGCGATTATTTTTTTGTTGGTGGTGATTATTTTTTCCACGTGGCTCGTTGGCGTCTCCATCACCCGGATCAGAAAAAGAGGTGGGGAAAGGGGGAATAAAAAAAAATCAGAGGGAGAAAATAGGGTGGGGGATGCCGGCACGTGGGTCGTGGCGGGGGATGCTCACGTCTCTCCACTCTCCCTCCTCGCAGACAGGTTCGGCGGGCGACCCGGTTGATGGACCCAGAAGAAGCCAAATGGAAGAAGGGCCAATTAATTATGTCGAAGAAAGGCGGCTGAACGAGGGCAGTGGGCTCAGCCTGGCGAATGGGGGCCGGCCGGAGGCAGGGGGCACCGCACTGATGGAGCCGAGCGGCTGGTCACCGGGCCAGCCGCCCGCCGCTGGTAAAGCCCACTTGGAAGACGTCAGGAACCTGGTGGCCTTTTCGGCGGTGGCCGAAGCCGTTTCCTCCTACCGGCTCCCGCCCCCGGGTTCGCCATCGCTGCTGTATGAGAAGTTCGACTCGGAGATGAGCCGGGGCAGGCTGAGCGCGACAGACGGCGTGCCGCGGGGGGAGGACCTGCACGCCCTCAAGGCTGCCCTGGCTTTGGCCAAGCACGGTGTGAAGCCCCCCAACTGCAACTGCGATGGCCCCGAGTGCCCCGACTACCTGGAATGGCTGGAGCAGAAGATCAAGACGGCTCTCGGCGAAGAGCCGGCATCGCCGCGGCCCCATGCCACCGCTGCCAACCCCCCGCCGCCCCCCCAGGAAGGTGCTATCGACCCCCAGCCGGTGCCTGAGACCGTCGAGCCGTGCCCGCCCGACGGCCTCCCTTTTTCCCAAAGCGCGTTGACCATCGCCAAGGAGAAGAACATCAGCCTGCAGACCGCCATAGCCATCGAAGCCCTGACGCAGCTCTCGGCCGCTCTCCCCCAGCCCGTCGGTGATGGCCAGCCGCCCCCGCCGCCCCCCCCGCCACCTCCCACCACCCCCTTTGGTCCCAGCCCCCTTGCCCCGCCGGGGGCCGCATGGCAGCGAGGGGACGAGCCCCGTTATCCGCCGGAGCCGGGAGCAGCGCCGGAGCCGTTTTTCGGCACGGCACCTCCCCGGGGAGGCTTTGCGGCGGCGTGGGGGCTGGAGGCCGAGGGGGCAGCGGGGGCCGGAGACCCCATGGCGGAGCTGGAGCAGCTGCTGGGTAACGCCGACGACTACATCAAGGCGGCTTTCAAGAGACCCGAAGCGACGGGCGGCAAAGCGACGGTGCTTAAAACGGAGCCCCCCGAACGAGCGCCCGGTAAGGATGTGCCGGGTGGCCCCCGTTTGCCGCCGGCGCCGCCGGAGCCTGACCTGCACAAGAAAACGCAGCTGGTCCTGCAGCAGCATCTCCACCACAAGCGCAGCCTCTTCCTCGAGCAAAGCCTGGCCGCGGCGGCACCCCCGGATCGGCCGAGCGGCTGGTGGGCTCCCGGTGCCCCGGCCGTGCCCCCCAAGCCCTTCGAAAAGCAGGCCAAAGAGAAAAAGAAGAAAACGCCGCCCGAAAAGCCCCCCCCGGCCAAACCGCTCCGTAAGCAAGTGCAGATCAAGAAGGCGAAGCAGAAGGACTCGCAGCCGCTCTTCCTGCCCCTCTGGCAGATCAGCCTGGAGGGGTTTCGGGCGCCCGCCGAACCCCCCGCCGAAGAGATGCAAACCGAGCCGCCGCCGCCTGCCATCCCGCTCCAGCCTCTTGCACTACCCCTGCCCGCCAGTCGCCCCCCGCCGCCGAACCCCCTCGCCGGCGGCCCCCCGGCTCCCGACTCTCAGGAAAGGGGTGCCCCCGGGGGGGGCCCCCAAATTCACCCGGTGCCGGCGGGTTCGACCGGCTCAGAGGAAGCACCGGCCGCCCCCCCGCCGGCCGCCGCGACCCCCATCGTGGTGGATGACAAGCTGGAAGAGCTCATCCGGCAATTTGAAGCTGAATTCGGGGAGAATTTCAACCTGCTGCCCCCCGAGACGCCCGCCCCACTTGCCCCTGGGGCTACCGAGCTGCCGGGGGGGCCAGCACCAGCCCCACAAGTGCCCCCCACAGCCGCCGCACCGGCTTCAAGCAGCACTTCCCAAGCCGGACCCAAAAGCTTTTCGTTCTCACCGGGGAAGGGGCCGCTTTCAGACCCCCCCTTCACCGCCCGGTCCCCGAAACAGATCAAAATCGAGTCTTCTGGTGCTATCACCGTGGTGTCCACCACGTGCTTTTACTCTGAAGAAAGCCAAAACCCGGACGCGGATGACGCCGACGGGACGCCCACCAAGGACGAGGTGCCGCTGACGCCGACCCTGAGTGGCTTTTTGGAGTCGCCGCTGAAATACCTGGACACGCCGACCAAAAGCCTCCTGGACACCCCGGCCAAGCGGGCGCAAGCGGAGTTCCCCACCTGCGACTGCGTCGGTGAGCCAGCGGCCACGCCAAGGGGATTACCGGGGTGGTGACGAGCCCCGGGGGTGGCATTTCGAGGAGGTGGCTTTGCAGGATGGGATTGCCCTGGATAAATCACGGAGCGATGCCGCCGCGCTGGCAAAGCCCCCGCTTTTTGGGGCGGGATTGCGGCGCTCAAAGGGTGAAACCCCGATGCTGCCGAGCCCTCTTTTGCTTTCTCATCTCCTCTCGTGATTTTTATGGTCGGACGGCAAACACTGAGCGACCGCCGTGTCACCGCGGGGGTGGTGCTGATGCCGACCTGGCCGTGCCGGCATGGGTTGGAAGAGCGGCAAAATCAAAGGGCTTTTGAGTTTTCCCTCCGCTTAAGCGTTCGGCTAAATCCCATAGAGCGCCGAAACCCACCTAAAATCCAGCTGGCCTGGTTATTCCTGCTATTTTAAGCCAAATTTGCTAGGTTGGGTTATTCGCTGCCGGGATGCTGGGTGGTTTGGTGGCTGATCCCACTGGGATGCATTGAAAAGGCACCAAACTCTTGGATTTGGGAGGTTTTCTGTGATTTTTTTTTTTTTTTTTTTTTTTTTGGCGCGTGTTGGCATTTGTTAGACTTTGCAGCAAGTGCTAGAGATTTCCCTACCCCATCCCTGCGGTCCAACTCCATCCGAGCGCTGGGAGCTGGGTCTTCCCTCCCCAAAATTTAGACCGGAGCTTAGTTGCGAGGAGCAGAGTGAGGGAGGATTTGGGGCATCCAGCTGGAAAAACGAACCCCTGTGCTGCTGGGAGAAGTGGCCTTGGGCCAAGTGTGAGCTGCACTTTATTAGCAGGGCTTATGATTATTTATTTATTTGCTTGTAAATGGCAGCAGTAATTAGCCCAAACGGCACCGGGCGAATGAAAGGCTTTTCTGGAGCTGCTCAAACTGCTCTCGGAGTTTCGCCCTGCGTTGCTAGGAAAAGATTCAGGTTGCTTTCTCCTTTGCAGCCTGGTTTAGGGGCTGGGAGAGGGGGGATTCCCGCCCCCGCCACCTCTCTCCATTTTTTTTTCAAGGAAAAGCTGTGAGAGAAAGCAATTAAGTAGGAGTCGGGGCTCGGGGCTTTATTAGGTGCCGGTGCTGTTAGACGCCGTAATAAAATCAGCCTTCGCTGCGTGTCCCGTATTGATCTCTGTCTGGACAGCTGCAGCCCAGCTGAGCCCGGCTTTCTCCTCGCCCTGGCGCCCAGCCAGTTAGACATGACGGGAATGAAAATCAGGGCGGTGAGAACGGAGGGATGGAAAGACGGATCAGACCCGGCCCTCGTGCCGGATGCGTCCCACCCGGCGGCGTTAGAGCATCCCCCCAGCGCCGGGGATCAACCCCTGCGCCGTCGCCGCAGCCCGGAGCATCCTTTGCTTCCTGCGCCGGCATCTTTGTGCCCTAAAAGCCCTGAGGGATTTGGTGCTGCTGGGGGGGGATGTTGCTTGTAGGGCTGTAGCCCAGCATCCTTCTCTCATAGCCCCAGCATCCTTCTCTCGTAGCCCCAGCATCCTCCTGCCATAGCCCAGCATCCTTCTCCGGTAGCCCCAGCATCCTTCTCCCGTAGCCCCAGCATCTGTCGCCCCAGCATCCTTCTCATGTAGCCCCAGCGTCTGTAGCCCCAGCATCCTTCTCCCGTAGCCCCAGCATCCTCCTGCCATAGCCCAGCATCCATCTCCCATAGCCCCAGCATTTGTAGCCCCAGCATCCTTCTCACATAGCCCCAGCATCTGTAGCCCCAGCATCCTTCTGCCATAGCCCAACATCCTTCTCCCGTAGCCCCAGCATCCTTCTCCCGTAGCCCCAGCATCCTCCTGCCATAGCCCAGCATCCTTCTCTGGTAGCCCCAGCATCCTTCTCCCATAGCCCCAGCATTTGTAGCCCCAGCATCCTTCTCATGTAGCCCCAGCGTCTGTAGCCCCAGCATCCTTCTGCCATAGCCCAACATCCTTCTCCCGTAGCCCCAGCATCCTCCTGCCATAGCCCAGCATCCTTCTCCCGTAGCCCCAGCATCCTTCTCCCATAGCCCCAGCATCCTTCTCCCGTAGCCCCAGCATCCTTCTCCCATAGCCCCAGCATCCTTCTCCCGTAGCCCCAGCATCCTTCTGCCGTAGCCCCAGCATCTTTCTCCTGTAGCCCTGGCATCCTCTGCCATAGCCCCGGCATCCTCTGCCGTAGCCCCGGCAGCCTTTTCCTGTAGCCCCAGCAGCCTTCTGCCTCTCGCCCGTGCAGCAGCTCCTTCCTTGCACGGGCTCAGCCAGCTCGGGGCATCCCATGAGCATCCCCAAATCCTCCGGACAAGCCCGGAAGCAGCAGCAGTAGTTTTCAGCCCCAAAATCATCCTGTGATGGTTTTGGCAGCACCCAGCCGGGTCAGTCCCGGTGAGCGGGGCCAGGCAGGTGCCCAGGGTGGGAGCTGGCAGGGAGCAGGGGGGGTCTGGGGGAGGGTTTGTCTGCCAAATTGCCCGCTGCCGCTAATTGCCGCTTCTCAGCAGAGCTCATGAAAATGCCCCGTGCTTGAGCGGCCGGTGCCAATCCCCCGTGCCGGGATGGAGCCGCAATTGCTGCCGGGATGCTCGGAGGGGCTGCGGCCCCTCGGGGAGGTTTTTGTGTCCCTTGAAGGGTGTGGGTGTGAGCACCCATCCCCTTGATCCCCAGCAGCATTTTAGTGCTGGGAGCAGAAATTGAAGAGGAGCTGGGGGGCTGTTTAACGAACCTCTGATTGTGGTTTCCCTTCCCCAATGCTCTTAGGGGGAAACGCTGCGGAGGAACCTTTGATTTTTGGTGCCAAAGTGCTCAATTTGAGGGAATTTAGGGGTTTGGCGTCCTTTGGGGCAGCTGGCGGAGATGCAAACCCTAAAATCTCTGTTTTCCCCCAGAGCAAATCGTGGAGAAGGACGAAGGGCCGTATTACACCCACCTGGGCTCGGGGCCCACCGTGGCATCCATCAGGGAGCTCATGGAGGAACGGTAAGGGCCCTCGCCCCGTCCCGTTCTCGGGGGCCGTGAGGGTATAGGGGGACTTGTGGGGGCCTGTGAGAGGGCCCATGAGGGCGAGTGGGGTCTCGTGAAGGCGAGCAGGAGCCCACAAGGGAGAACTGGGACTTATGAGGGGTCCTGTGAGGGCGAGTGGGGGTCTATGAGGGGTCCCATGAGGGCGAGGAGGGGCTTGTGAGGGTGCGCAGGGTCCTGTGAGGGCGAGTGGGGGGCCCCTGGGGTCTTGCGAAGGCGAGTGGGGTCCTGGGAGGGTGGATGGCGTCCCATGAGGATGAGCGGGGGCCGACGAGGGCCGATGGGGTCCCCTGGGGTGCTGTGAAGGAGAGAGAGATCCTGTGAGGGTGAGTGGGGTCCCGTGAGGCGAGTGGGGGCTCGTGAGGGGCCCATGGGGGCGAGCGGGGGGACTCCTGAGCATGGTGGGGGCGAGCAGGGCTGACGCCCGTCCCCTGGCAGGTACGGCGAGAAGGGCAAGGCCATCCGCATCGAGAAGGTCATCTACACGGGGAAGGAGGGGAAGAGCTCCCGGGGCTGCCCCATCGCCAAGTGGGTGAGTGCCTGCGCCCCAGCGCTCGTCCCCCCTCGGAGCCCTCCGTGGGTTGAACGCTCCTGCCTGTCCCCTCCCCGCCTGGGGACAAGGAGGTCCCCCGCTGGCGGTGGCAGCCGCGGGCAGGGGCGGGATGCTCGATCTGCGGCTGGCGAGGAGGAAGCGAGAGCGGCGGCCGCCCCCGGGGAAACTCCCCGGGGCTTCCCATCCTCGGCACCCGCCGAGCAGCACGTCTGTGCCTGCAACCCCTGCGACGGGCACATCGCCCCCACCCCCCACCCCCAGCACGCCAAAAAGCCTGTGGGGTGGATGCAACCATGGCAGCCCCCACAGCTCCCCCCCGGATCCCCACAGAGCGCTATGGAAAGCAGCCAGAACCCACTTTTGGGGTCTTCCCCATCCCGGGAGGTGTTTGCCATTGGAGCGGTCTGACTTGGCCCCTCTGTTTTCCAGGTGATCCGGAGACACAACCAAGAAGAGAAGCTGCTGTGCCTGGTGCGGCACCGGGCTGGCCACCACTGCCAGAACGCCGTCATCATCATCCTCATCCTGGCCTGGGAGGGCATCCCCCGCACGCTGGGCGACACGCTGTACCAGGAGCTCACCGACACCCTCACCAAGTACGGCAACCCCACCAGCCGCCGCTGCGGCCTCAACGATGAGTAAGTCACACCGCGCCGCCGGGCCATGCCGGGGAGACGGGTTGGGAAGGGGATGAGGGGATCCCCCGTTTTTGGAGCTGCCATCACAGCGCTGACGCTCCTCCGTGGTGTCCCTCCCGCAGCCGGACCTGCGCGTGCCAAGGCAAGGACCCCAACACCTGCGGCGCTTCCTTCTCCTTCGGCTGCTCTTGGAGCATGTATTTTAATGGCTGCAAATACGCCCGGAGCAAAACTCCCCGCAAGTTCAGGCTGGTGGGGGACAATCCCAAAGAGGTGGGTGACACGGGCGGAGCAGGGCTGCGGGTTCCGACCTCCTTCTACCCCCAGCTCCAAGTTTTGCAGAGGGAAAGCCTGAAAATAGGATCCCTTGTGGGTTTTTTGATGAATTAGGGAGACGGGGGGAAAGAAAGCCAACCTGATGAAACTAGAGGGCAGGCTTGCCTTGGTGTCCCCGAGCCAGGACTTGTGGTGTGACAACAAGTGCCAGTATGGGGTGGCACTAATGGGGTCTCTCTAGAAACCCCAGGGAAGATGCCAGAGGGCTCATGGGTCGGGCGAGCGAAAGCGCAACCGACGCTGGGGCTGGAGGTTTAACGGCCAAAACCTCACGGGGAATTTAAGCCACGTGCTTTGCGCGGTGAGGGACAGCGTGGGAACGGTCGGATGCAGAGGGGCGTTGCAGGGGCTCTGCCCCCAGTCGTGTCCCCGCTGCTGAAACCCCTGGATGACATCTCCTTCTTTTCCCTACCGCAGGAAGAGCTGCTCCGGAAAAGCTTTCAGGACTTGGCCACCGAGGTTGCTCCGCTTTACAAGAGGCTGGCGCCGCAAGCCTACCAAAACCAGGTACCGGCCACCCGCTTGTCCCCTCCGGAGCACACCGGCCCGACGGCAGGCAGACATGGGTGCGGGGTGGCAGCACGTGGAAGAATTTCGGATAACTGGAGCCCTCTCCTTCTGTCAGGTTACCAACGAGGACATCGCGATAGACTGCCGGCTGGGCTTGAAGGAGGGGAGGCCGTTCTCGGGAGTGACGGCGTGCATGGATTTCTGCGCTCATGCTCACAAAGATCAGCATAACCTCTACAATGGCTGCACGGTGGTAAGCAGGCGGCTGGTGGGGCTTTTTGGGATGCTCCTTTTTGAGTCGCTTGGTCCCCACTGTCACTGAATCACAGAATCATAGAATGGTGGGGGTTGGAAGGGAGCTCTAGATCATCTCTGGTGCCTAAGCAGGGTCACCCAGAGCAGGTGGCACAGGGACGCCTCCAGGCGGGTTTGGGATGTCTCCAGAGACGGAGACTCCCCCACCTCTCTGGGCAGCCTGTGCCAGTGCTCTGCCACCCTCACAGCAAAGAAGTTCCTCCTCGTCTTGAGATGGAACTTCCATGGTCAAGTTTGTGCCCGTTACCCCTTGTCCTGTCTCTGGGCACCACTGAGAAGAGCCTGGCCCCATCCTCCTGACACCCCCCCTTGAAGTATTTATCAGCATTGATAAGATCCCCCCTCAGTCGTCTTTTTTCCAGACTGGAGAGCCCCAAATCCCTCAGCCGTTCCCCATCAAAGAGATGTTCCAGTCCCCTCATCATCTTGGTGGCCCTTTGCTGTCCCCTCTCCAGCAGTTCCCTGTCCTTCTGGAACCGGGGAGCCCAGAACTGGACCCAGGGCTCCAGATGGGGCCTCCCCAGGGCAGGGCAGAGCAGAGGGGGAGGATGACCTCCCTCCACCTGCTGGCCACGCTCTTCTGGATGCCCCCCAGGATGCCACTGGCCTTCTTGGCCACCAGGGCCCATCGCTGGCTCGTGGCCATCCCGTTGTCCCCCAGGACTCCCAGGTCTCTCTCCACAGAGCTGCTCTCCAGCAGGTCACCCCCAACCTGTGCTGGTGCGGGGGGTTATTCCTCCCCAGGGGCAGCACCCTGCACTTGCCCTTGTAGAACTTCAGTAGGTTCATGAAGCTCACACCTGTCCCCAGCTGTCCCCGCACCTGCGTGATTCCCGTGGCCGGTCCTCGGTGTTTGCGCACCTCAAATGAAACCATTGAGATCTGTGGGGTGCTGCAGCCACCCCAGCTAGACGAAAGCTTTTGTCTGACCCAAACCCTGCAGGAGGTTTCCAAGTGCCGTCTGGGGAGCGGTGCGGGCTGGGGGAGATGCCAGGCTGGCGTGGCATCACGTCGATGGGGTATAAGGAGGAGGTTTCGCCCCTGTCCCACGTGGGCTGCGCCCTGCAGTGTCCCGCTGATGGCACCCTGCGCTCCCCCAGGTCTGCACGCTGACGAAGGAAGACAATCGCGTGGTGGGGAAGATCCCTGAAGATGAGCAACTGCACGTCCTCCCCCTCTACAAGATGTCCAGCACGGATGAGTTTGGCAGCGAGGAGAACCAAAACGCCAAGGTGGGCAGCGGGGCCATCCAGGTGCTCACATCCTTCCCCCGCGAGGTCCGCAAGCTGCCCGAGCCTGCCAAGTCCTGCCGGCAGAGGCAGCTGGAAGCGAAGAAAGCCGCCGCGGAAAAGAAGAAGCTACAGAAAGAGAAGCTGATGACGCCGGAGAAAATCAAGCAGGAAGCGCTGGAGCTCCCCACGCTCCAGCAAAATGCAGGTAACGGGGGCAGAGCTGAGGTCCTGCCGCCCCGAGCCATCCGGAAAGCGCGTGAGGGGACGGGGATGTGGTTGAGGGCTTTCTCGGGCTGGTGGCGTGTCGGGGTGCAGGATGGCATTTCGTGGTGCCTGGGTTTTCCCCCGTACTGCGGTGTGGTGGGGAGCTCTTGCAGCAGCCCAGAGCCTGGGCGCGAATCGGTGCCAGCGCACCGGGCGATGCCGGGCGACGCTGACCTCTGCGCTCGGCCGGTGAACCCATCACCGTGGGATTTTCGAGTCTGGCCGAGCTTTTTGTGGTCCTCGCTCCCCACCGGCGGCTTCCTCAGCCGGCGTATCATGGGGGCTGTGTGTGTGCTGTGCCCGCAGGTATGGCGTTGAAAAGTGGGCTGCCCCCGCAGCCGCTGAAACCTTCCATCAAGGTGGAGCCGCAGAGCCATTACAACGCCTTCAAGTACAACGGCAACGCGGTGGTGGAGAGCTACTCGGTGCTGGGGAGCTGCCGGCCCTCCGACCCCTACAGCATGAACAGTGTTTACTCTTACCATTCCTACTATGCACAGCCCAATCTGCCTTCCGTGAACGGGTTTCACTCCAAGTTCGCGCTTCCCTCCTTCGGGTATTACGGTTTTTCCAGCAACCACGTGTTCCCCTCGCAGTTTCTGAATTACGGGGCCCCCGAGAGGAGCGGGAGCAGCTGGGTGAGCAACGGCTACGAGAAGAAGCCCGACGTCCCGGCGTTGCAGGAGAACCTCAACCACACCTACGGGAATGCTGATTTTCCCGAGCCCATCCCGCAAAGCGTCCGGAGCAAAAACCATCACCAGCGCACCTACGAGCGGGCTAACCGCTACGCCAGCCAGCAGAAAGCAGCGGCGGCGGCGGCAGCCGGGACGCACAGGACTAACTCGGGCTCGGAGGAGGCGCCGCCGTTTGCACAGAACTGTTTTGGCAGCCGACCCATCAAGCAGGAGCCTCCCGACCCTCCGCCTGCCATCGAGCCCCTTCCCGGCGTGGCGGCCATGCCCAGCACCGGCTTAGCCCTGCCAGCCATCCCGGCGCGCGGCGGGGGGCCGGAGCAGCGGTGGAGCCCCTTCAAAGCGTCCCGGGGCATGTCTTCCCCCGAGAGGACTAGCACGGTGGAGGGCTCATGGAGCGCTCTGGCGCCGGGCTCGGGTGGGCGGGAGAAGCCCAGCGCCTTCGACGTGGCCGCGCACTTGCCGCCGCCGGAGAAGCAGTGGCCCAACGTCCTGGGGGGAGAGGCGGCAATGGCGGCGCGCGGCACGAGCTTGCTGCCGAAACCGTGGAGCCCCTGCAAGCTGGGGGAGGCGGCGTTGGCGGGCACGGGCACCTCGAGCCTGCTGGGGCCACTGGGTTTCAGTTCGACCTTGCCGGGGCTGCCCAGCTTCCCCGAGGAGCCATGGGGCTCGGTGAAGGTGGAGGAGCGGAGGACACCAGCACCCAGCCCGGGGTTGCCGGAGAAGCCGTGGGAGGCGGCGGTGGGCGAGAAGGGGGTGGCAGGGTCCCGCCGGGAGAAGCCGTGGGACCCCTTCGGCCTGGAGGAGGATCTGCCGGAGAAGGCGGTGAAGGAGGAGGAGGAGGAGGAGGAAGAAGAGGAGGAAGAGGAGGAGGAGTGGTCGGACAGCGAGCACAACTTCCTGGACGAGAACATCGGCGGGGTGGCCGTGGCGCCCGCCCACGGCTCCATCCTCATCGAGTGCGCCCGCCGCGAGCTCCACGCCACCACCCCGCTGAAGAAACCCAACCGCTGCCACCCCACCCGCATCTCCCTGGTCTTCTACCAACACAAGAACTTGAACCAGCCCAACCACGGCCTGGCGCTGTGGGAGGCCAAGATGAAGCAGTTGGCGGAGCGGGCCCGAGCCCGGCAAGAGGAGGCGGCGCGCTTGGGTTTGCCGCCGGACGCCAAAGCCTTCGCCAAGAAACGCAAGTGGGGCGGCGCGTTGGCGAGCGAGGCGCCCAGCAAGGAGAGGAGGGACTCGGTCCCCACACGGCAGGCGGTGGCCATCCCCACCAACTCCGCCATCACTGTGTCCTCCTACGCCTACACCAAGGTGACGGGCCCCTACAGCCGCTGGATCTGAGACGGAGGCGACCGGCCGTGGCCCCATCTTACCTCAACCCTCGGCAGCGCCGGAGCCCGGCGTTGCTTCGTGGTGCTTTCTCCTCGGGCGTGGGGGAGAAGAAAAAATAATTTAAAAAAAAAAAAAAGAAAAAAAAAAGATAAAATAGACAAAACCGAAGCAAAACACAACAGAAAACCCAACCCGCAGAAAGCGAACCCAACACGCGCACTCGGAAACAGCGGAGTCGGCGCGGGCACACGCCGTCGGAGAGAGCTGCGCTTGGTGAGGAGTTGGCAAACAAAAGCAAAACTCGATAAAAAAAAGGAAAAAAGAAAAAAAAAATAGGAACAATGCTGTTTGATGCTTTTCGGTAATCTCATATTTATATCTCCGCATTTTTTTAATCTAGCCTCGTGCGCCGCGCGAACGGAGGGAGAAGTTTATAGCGTCCTTTCGCAAAGGAGAGGTTTTTAATTCCACTTAAAAATGCCTATTTATTGGATTTTATTTTATTTTGTTTTTTACTCCGGCGACAACGACAAAGCCGATCTTCGAAAAAGAAGCCAACATCAAAAAAAAAACCCCCAAGGCCTGAACACAAATAATAAACAACCCAAACACCAAACCAGCTTCAAGGCAAGAGGTGACTCCCTCCAGCTCCGACGCGTGGGGGCTGGCGGGATCGTGTGCTTTACCGTCAGCCGGACACACGGAACAGCCGATTATTTTTTTCCCCAAGGACTTAAAAATACCTATTTTGCAACTTGAGGAGTCCTTTCTTACAGCGACGGGAGCCCCGCTGGCAAGCGGGATGTCCCGGGACGGCGCGTCTTCGCTCGGCTCCTCCCTGCCGGCGGGATCGGCTCCGCCGGGACGGAGCCGGCGTCTTTCCTGGCGCCGGAGACCTCAGGACACGTCCGGGCTGGGGACCACCGTTGCCGGGTGCCGCGCTCGGGCTCGGACTTGGGGGGGGCTCCTTTGCCGGCGGCCCCGGGGAGAGCGACGGCAGCGGCGGCAGCGGCAGCATCTCTAAAGGAGCCGACAGGACAAAAACAGAAAGAAAAAAAAATAAATACAAAAACAGGAAAAAAAAAAACAAACCACAAACCAACCCCAAACTGTGAATAGCTAGTGTTGCTCTCTGTACATCACTGTTGCTAAAGTCTGGTGCTTTCCGTCTCCGGGGGACTTTCTCCGTGCGATCGGCTCTGGGAAGAGTGAATCCCAAGACTTGGCTGGCCAAAGCCCCCCGCCGGTCCGCCTTCCCCGCCGGTGCCAGCGCGCGCCGGCGGGGCTCGGTGCTTTTTCTCTCCCCGGGTGCCATCCTTCCTTCCTACGGATCGCCGTTCTTCCCGCAAAAAAAAAAAAAAAAAAAAAAAAAAAAAAGAAAGAAAAAAAAAAAGAGAGAGAGAGAAAGAAAAAAAAATAACAACCCAACAAATAACCCAACGATGACAACAACAACCGCGTGGTGCTTTTCCAACAATCTCAGTCGAGACTTCCTGCCCGTCGCCGACGCCGCGCCGGGACGGACGGACGGACGGACGGACGGGTGGACGGGCGAGCTTCCCCGCGGCTCGCCGGGAGGGCGGCGTGGCCGAATCCGGGTGCCGGCGTCCCCGGGGGTCGTTGCTTTTGCACTTTCAGGTGCCTTTTGGAGAGCCAGCGAGCCAGAGCCGACGCCGTCACCGTGCAGGAATCACCTTCGTGTTTACTGTCACCCTCCTCCCTTGCGCACTGGCACAGATCAGCAGGATCTCGGTAAAACAAGCCTGAACATTGACGTGGTCTGATTTTAAACCTGTAAATAGGGAAAGAATTTTTTTAAAAGCACTTTCACCTAGATTTAAAAAGCAAAAACTTAAAAAAGAAAAAAAAAAACAAAAAACAACTCCCCTCTTTCCTCTCTCCCTCCCTTCCTCCCACCCCCCCCCCCCCCAACAACTTGAAAGCAGTATGTTTTAAACAAGATTATTGTGGGAGAACTGTAAATACTGGCAGAATATTTAACATGCTTTGTCCGTCCTTCATAATTAATTTTTTTTTTTTTTTTTTTTTTTTTTTTTTTTTTTTAAGAAACCGTAATCTGTAAAGTCGCGTATATTCGACAAGGAAACTCAACGAGCTATTACCGCTTTTCTTCTAAATACCCAATTAGCATATCAGGATTGTAAGAGTCGATGGCAAAGTCAGATTTTTTTTTTTTTTTTTAGGGATGCTTACGGGCGATGCCGGTTCCGCCCGACGTGGCGTTGTGGTTCGGAGGGTGAAAAGGGGGACCCGGTTTGCTCCCCGCCGGCGGCGTGCGGCGGGGCCGGATTCGGGTGCCGGCCCCGGTTGACGTCGCCGGGGGTTTGGTCTGACTGTGGTGGCCTTGCCGGGAGGAAAAAAGGGTGCGTTCGGAGAAGGCGAGGGTCCGTGTAACCTGTCTAAGTCCTGCTTCCTCGGAGGGTTTTTTTTGGGTGCAGGGAGGGGGTTCGGTCCGGCGCGGCGTTGGCTCCGGCGAGTTCAACCCGGGTAAGCGGGGAGATGCCGGCGTCGCGGGTCGGGGAGCGAGAACTGCTGCAGTCTCAACGTTTTTACACTACATAACGTCTAACCTACCTCAAATCTCAGTCATTAAAAATTAGCACGCTTCAGACTTCTTCTACGAAACCTAGAAATCTATGCACAGCTCTTTACCCCTTGCTGCTGAGAGGCTGTTTTTTCAAGCAAAATCTTTTCCTTTACCCGTCCCCGGCGGCCGCGCTCGTCCCACCCGTGCCGAGGCCACGGCGTTAAGGGCGACTCGCTTTGGGGGTGGTTGCGGGGCCGGGGGGGGGGTGGGGGTGGGAGGGGGGGGAGGAGGGGATGTTTTTAATCGCTTCGGGGTGGGCTGGGGACCTAATTTTGCGGCAGGTCGCGGCCACAATGGTGCTAGAACAACGCCCGTGGTTAGAAACCCTGGGGAGAGCTCGGCGCGGGGAGCCCCGATGGGCTCCTGCCACCCGGCTTCGGTTTTTTCCGGCCCCGATGCTTCGCCTCGGGCGGGGAAGGGCGGGGGGGGACACACGTTTTGGGGTTCCCCCCCCCCCCCCCCCATCTCGACGCTCTCGGGATGAGGCACGGGAAGGAGAAGGAAAGCAGAATCCCTGAGGTGCCTCAATTGCTGATTTTTTTCCTTTTAATACTGGAGTATGCTCTGTGGGCTCTATAAGGCATATTTTTATTAAATGAAATCTTCTAATAAAAACGGTGCTATGGTGTTTTAACAAACTGTATCACGCTTCTGCCTGATTCCATCTCGCTGAGGTGCTACTAATGTATATATGAAACTAGGGAACCAAGAGAAAACACACACACACACGCGCGAAGAAAAACAAAAAAAAACAAAAAAACAAACCAACAAAAAAAGCAATGTCGTTGAGAAGGAAGTTTACTTTTCCGGAGCGACAGCTCGAAGCGTGCCGGGAGCCGGTTGGGTTTATGCAAACCGAAATCGGTGCCGCGTCCGTCGGATGCGTCCGTCCCCGCCAGCCGGGTTCGCGGTGGAGCCGTTCCCCTCCGGTGCGGGGTTGGGGTGCCGGCAGGAGAGCCGTGCAGGGATGTGGTGTTTGGACGAGGTGCTCAGCTGCGGTGCTCAGGCCACACGTCATGGATGTGGTGCTCGGACGTGGTGCGTGGACGTGGTGCTCGGCCAGGGGGTGTGAACACGGTGCTCAACCGCGGTGCTCGGACATGGTGATCGGGCACGGGACTCGGACGCGGTGCGTAGACGTGGCGCTGGGGCGCGGTGCTCGACCGTGGTGCTTGGACATGGTGACTGGGCACGGTGCTCAGACGTGGTGCGTGGACGTGGTGCTTGAGCGTGGTGCTTGGCCATGCGTCATGGACATGGTGCTGGGGCACGGTGCTTGGACATGGTGCGTGGACATGGTGCTGGGGCACGGTGCTCGGCCACGCATCATGGACGTGGTGCTCGAGCACGGTGCTCAGACGTGGTGCGTGGACACGGTGCTCCAGCTTGGTGCTTGGCCATAGATCATGGACATGGTGCTCAGGTACGGTGCTTGGACGTGGTGCTCAGGCACGGTGCTCGGACATGACGTGTGGGCACGGTGCTCCAGCATGGTGCTTGGCCACGCATCATGGACGTGGTGCTCGGGCACAGTGCTCGGACGTGGTGCGTGGACATGCTGCTGGGGCACGGTGTTTGGCCACACATCATGGACATGGTGCTTGGATGTGGTGCGTGGACATGGTGCTCGGGCATGGTGCTTGGACGTGGTGCGTGGACATGGTGCTTGGGCATGGTGCTCAGCCACACATCATGGACATGGTGCTCGGGCAC
>NW_026529955.1:0-24597 GCF_028500815.1 Rissa tridactyla
CGGCGCGCTTTAAAAAATGACCACTCGCAGCCGGAATTTTGCCCCAAACCCGCCGTTTTTTCACTCTTTTTCCTCCTCCTCCTCCTCCCCCCCCTCCTCGTAGCGCTCCTGCAGGTCGGCCACGTTGTCCATCGAGACCCGGCGCCAGCCCTCGGGCCCCACGTGGTAGACGGTGACCCGGCCCCCCGAGTAGGCGTCGCGACGGGCCGCCTGGTAGATGGCTCGGCGGGCCAACGCGCAGGCGGCCCGCGGGCTCAGCTCCGCCCGGTAGCCACGGTCCCAGCACCCCGTAGGCGTAGCTGGAACCCGAGCCCACCGCGAAGGCCCGGCCCGGCACCCGCGTCCCCTCGCTGTCCACGTAGTACAGGCCTGCGGGGGGCAAGGCGGGGGTGAGGGTGGTGGCCACCGGGGCCACCGGGCCACCAGGGGCGCGGCTGGGCCGGCCCGGTAGCCAGCGGGATCGTCAAACCAAGAAGTGACACCCACCCCTGGCCAGCAGCCCCCTGGGGGCTAATGACACCCACCAGTGGCCACCAACACCCTGGGGGCTAGTGACCCCCCGCCCTGTGGCCAATGACACCCTGGGGACTACTGACACCCACCGGTGGCCACCAACACCACAAGTCCCCACGGCCACCAACCCCAGACCCCCAACTCCCCCCTGTGGCCACCAACCCCTCAGGCCCCCGTGGCCACCAACCCCTGAAGACTCAAGACCTCCCACCATGGCCACCAACCCTTCAGGACCTCCCCCCGTGGCCACCAAGCCCTCAGGACCCAACAACTTGCCCTGTGGCCACCAACCCCTGAAACCCAAACACCTCCTGCGGTGGCCACCATCCCCTCAGGCCCCCGTGGCCGCCAACCTTTTAGGACCTCCCCCTGTGGCCTGGCCACCAGCCCCTCAGACCCCTGTGGCCACCAACCCTTTAGGACACCCCCTGTGGCCACCAAGCCCTCAGGCCCCCGTGGCCACCAACCCAAGACCCAAGACTCCCCCTGTGGCCACCACCCCCCAAAGACCCAAGCCCTCAGACCCCCGTGGCCACCAAGCCTTTAGGACCACCCCCCCACCGTGGCCACCAAGCCCTCAGGCCCCCGTGGCCACCAATCCAAGACCCAAGACTCCCCCATGGCCACCAACCCAAGACCCAAGACTCCCCCTGTGGCCACCACCCCCTGAAGACCCAAGCCCTCAGGCTCCCGTGGCCACCAACCCTTTAAGACCTCCCCCCGTGGCCACCAAGCCCTCAGCCCCCTGTGGCCACCAACCCTTTAGGACCACCCCCCCCTGTGGCCACCAGCCCTTTAGGACCTCCCCCCGTGGCCACCAACCCAAGACCCAAGCCCTCAGGCCCCCGTGGCCACCAACCTTTTAGGACCTCCCCCTGTGGCCACCACGCCCTCAGGGCCCTGTGGCCACCGACCCAAGACCCAAGACTCCCCCCGTGACCACCAACCCTTTAGGACCTCCCCCCGTGGCCACCAACCCCTGAAGACCCAAGCCCTCAGGCTCCCATGGCCACCAAGCCCTTAGGACCTTCCCCTGTGGCCACCAAGCCCTCAGGCCCCCGTGGCCACCAACCCCTTAGGACCTCCCCCTGTGGCCACCAAGCCCTCCGGCCCCTGTGGCCACCAACCCTTTAGGACCTCCCCCCGTGGCCACCAAGCCCTCAGGCCCCCGTGGCCACCAACCCAAGACCCGAGACTCCCCCCATGGCCACCAACCCTTAGGACTTTTCCCCGTGGCCACCAACCCTTTAGGACCTCCCCCCGTGGCCACCAACCCCTGAAGACCCAAGCCCTCAGACCCCCGTGGCCACCAACCCTTTAGGACCCCCCCTGTGGCCACCAAGCCCTCAGGCCCCCGTGGCCACCAACCCAAGACCCAAGACTCCCCCTGTGGCCACCACCCCCCGAAGACCCAAGCCCTCAGGCCCCCGTGGCCACCAACCCCTTAGGACCTCCCCCTGTGGCCACCAAGCCCTCAGGCCCCCGTGGCCACCAACCCTTTAGGACCTCCCCCCGTGGCCACCAAGCCCTCAGACCCCCATGGCCACCAACCCAAGACCCAAGACTCCCCCCGTGGCCACCAACCCTTTAGGACCTCCCCCGTGGCCACCAGCCCCTCAGGCCCCCATGGCCACCAACCCAAGACCCAAGACTCCTCTGTGGCCACCAACCCCTTAGGACCTTGCCCCGTGGCTACCAAGCCGTCAGGTCCCCGTGGCCACCAACCCAAGACCCAAGACTCCCCCTGTGGCCACCACCCCCCGAAGACCCAAGCCCTCAGGCTCCCGTGGCCACCAACCCTTTAGGACCTCCCCCTGTGGCCACCAAGCCCTCAGACCCCCATGGCCACCAACCCAAGACCCAAGACTCCCCCCGTGGCCACCAACCCTTTAGGACCTCCCCCCGTGGCCACCAAGCCCTCAGCCCCCTGTGGCCACCAACCCTTTAGGACCTCCCCCCGTGGCTACCAAGCCCTCAGGCCCCCGTGGCCCGCCCCCTCACCTGGCCCCCTCTTGTCCCAGCCGCAGATCATGGTGCCCATGCTCAGCCCCATGCCTTTGTACTGGTAGACCATGTTGGCCAGCAGCTTGGAGGCGGCGGCTACCGAGATGGGCTCCTTGTTGCGCAGCTGGTAGACGCGGCACTGGCGGGCCAGTAGCCGCTCCCAGAAGCTGCAGTCGGCGGCGCCCCCCGCCATGGTGCCCAGCAGGTAGGGGTTGATCTCGATCACCTTCTGCACCGTCTGCGAGGCAATGTAGGAGCCCGCCGTGGCCCGCGAGTCCACGGCCACCGCCACCCCGTGGGCAAACTGCGGGGGAGGGGGGGGGAGAGACGGGGGTCAGGGACGGGACGGGGGAGGGGGGGAGACACAAGGGGCTGGGGACCCACCACGGGGCAGCTACGTGGCCACGGGGACCCACCACGGGGTCACTAGTGGCCATGGGGTCACTACGTGGCCACGGGGATCCACCACGGGGCACCTACATGGCCATGGGGACCCACCACGGGGTCACTAGTGGCCATGGGGTCACTACGTGGCCATGGGGATCCACCACGGGGCACCTACGTGGCCACGGGGACCCACCACGGGGCACCTATGTGGCCACGGGGACCCACCACGGGGCACCTACGTGGCCACAGGGATCCACCACGGGGCCACTAGTGGCCACGGGGACCCACCACGGGGTCACTAGTGGCCCCGGGGACCCACCACGGGGCCACTAGTGGCCACGGGGACCCACCATGGGGCCACTAGTGCCCACGGGGTCACTACGTGGCCATGGGGATCCGCCACGGGGCACCTACGTGGCCACGGGGACCCACCATGGGGTCTCTACGTGGCCATGGGGACTCGCCACGGGGGCACCTACGTGGCCATGGGGACCAATCATGGGGTCACTACGTGGCCATGGGGGGGTCTCTATGTGGCCACGGGGACCCACCATGGGGTCACTAGTGGCCATGGGGGGGTCTCTACATGGCCATGGGGACCCACCATGGGATCACTAGTGGCCATGGGGGTCTCTACATGGCCATGGGGACCCGCCACGGGGCACCTACGTGGCCATGGGGACCCACCATGGGGTCACTAGTGGCCATAGGGACCCACCACGGGGCACCTACGTGGCCATGGGGTCACTACGTGGCCATGAGGTCCCACCACAGGGCACCTACGTGGCCATGGGGACCAACCACGGGGCCACAGGGTTTCTACGTGGCCGTGGGGTCTCTACGTGGCCACAGGGACCCACCACAGGGTCACTACGTGGCCATGGGGGGTCTCTACGTGGCCACGGGGACCCACCATGGGGTCACTAGTGGCCATGGGGGGTCTCTACGTGGCCATGGGGACCCACCACGGGGTCACTACGTGGCCACGGGGTCTCTACGTGGCCATAGGGACCCACCATGGGGTGACTACGTGGCCACAGAGTCATTACATGGCCATGGGGACCCACCACAGGGCTTCTCCGTGGCCACGGGGACCCACCACGGGGCTTCTCCGTGGCCACGGACTCTCTATGGGGCCATGGGATCCCACCACGGGGCTTCCGCGTGGCCGTGGGGTCCCCACCTTGGGGTCTCTATGGGGGCCTTGGGGTCTCTACGGGGCCATGGGGCACCTATAGGGCAGCTCAGCCCCACGGGGGGCCTGGGGGGGTCCCTACAAACCCCCCCCAGCAGCTTCCATAGGGGGTTTGGGGTCCCCAGAGACCAGTCCCAGCCCCACGGGAGGCTGCCCAGGGGCTCTGTGGGTCCCACCAGGGGGCTCCGGGCCCTCCCCCTTCTCCCCCGCCCCACCTTAAAGGCCAGCGTGGTGGTTCCGTGCAGCAGGTGGAGGCCGGGCCCGGGCAGGGCGGTGTCCGCGCCCCACGGCGGGGCTGCGAAGCCCTCGGGGGGGCCGGGGCGGAGGCGGGGGGCGGCGAGGAGAGGGAAGGCGGCGGCGGCGGAGGAGGAGGCGGCGGGGGGCTCGGAAGCCCGGAGGACGCTGGCCAGCGCCATGTCGGAGCGCCGGCTGCGCCGCAAAATGGCGGCGGCGGAAGCGGAAGTGGGGCGGGAAGAGACGAACGGCGCACGCGTCCTGCGCGCGTTGCCAGGCAACGGCGGCGCCATGTTGGGCGAGGGCATGACGCAGCGGTAGTCGGCGGCGCGCTGACGTCAGCCGCGGGGGGGCGGGCGCGGGAAATGGGGCGGGGTCTCGGCGGGGAAGATGGCGGCGGGCAGCGGCGGCGTGGCCCAGGGCAACGGCGCTGCGGGGGCGGGGGCGGGGTTAGGGGGGGAGAGGGGCGGGGCGGGGGGGCGGGGCCTGGGGTAGGAGGTGAATGGGAAGGTGGGGGCGGGGCTTGGGGCAGGGAGAACCCGAGGGTACGGCTGGCGAGGGGGGCGTGGCTTGGGGTGGGGGCGTGGCTTTGGGAATAAAGGGGCGGGGCTAACCAAAAGGAGGCAGGGGTTGGGATGGGGGAAGACCCGGGTGGGGGGGGGAAGGGGGCGTGGCTTGGGAATGAAAGAAAGAGGCGGGGCTTTGGGCCAAGGGGGCGGGGCTTCGGGGATCTGGGCGGGGCTAACCAAAAGGAGGCGGGGTTTGGGGGCAGAGGCTGCTCCCAGTGTGGGAAAAGGGGCGTGGCGTGGTGCTGCCAATGGGCGGGGCTTGTGAGGAAGGGGCGTGGCCTCTGAGGTGGGGGCGGGGCTTGCGGATTGGGGGCAAACGCCGGGGTTTTGGGGGTGGCTCACCCGCGCCGGAGGCCGGGGGGGTCAGGAAGCCCCTGTAGGCTCTGCCCACCTGCAAGGCATGCTGGGTAACGCCCCACCCATCCTCCCTCGAGGGCGGGGCAGGCCCCGCCCAACATGGCGGCCGGGGGGGGAGGGGGCGTGGCCTCACCTGCCAGGCCGGGGGGGTGCGGCGGGAGCGGGGGGGAGGCTCCGAGCGGCTGCGGGAGCATTTTGGGGTGAAACCTCGCCCTTTCGGGGCGGGTTAATTAACCCCCCCGCTAATGAACGCCTGCCCCCTTACCTCACCACCTGCCCGCTCAGCTGCCGGCGGGGCTGGGGGGTGACTGGAAGGGAAGGAGCCATTTTAGGGGGGGGCTAAAGGCGGGGGGGAGACACCCCTAAATATTTTGGGGGGGTCCTACCTGTCTGCGCCGGGGAGGTGACACCGACGGGGCGGGGGGTGCTGCTCCTGCGCGGGGCAAGAGCGGGGTGATGCCGATGGTCCCCCGAAACGCCACGGCAAAGGGGGGAGCGGGGGGGGTGCGTCTCACCTGCTGCCCCCGCGCCAGCCTGGGGAGAGCTGTGGGGGGAGAGAAAGAGGGGGCTCAGCACGGGGAGGGGCTGGGGGGGGTGGAAGGGGGAAGTGGGGGAATGGGGGGGTCACCTGAGCACGGCGCAGCTCCCCGTTCTCCTGGCGCAGCGCCTCCAGCTCCCTGAAGGCGGGGGCGGCGGGGGTAGATGGAGGGCGGACACCCCCAAGATTGTGGCTAAGGTCGGGGGGGGGGGGCAGACCCTCCCAAGATGGCGGCCATAGAGGCCTCCTCCTGCCCAGATGGCGGCCCCTCCCAAGATGGCGGCCACAGAGTACCCCTCCCTCCCAAGATGGCTGCCATGGGAGTAGACCCCCCCAAGATGGCGGCCATAGAAGACTCCCTCCCCAAGATGGCGGCCATAGCGGAACCCACCCAAGATGGCGACCATGGGAGCAGACCCTCTCAAGATGGCGGCCACAGAGGACCCACCCCCAAGATGGCGGCCCTAGACGAACCCACCCAAGATGGCGACCACGGGAGTAGACCCTCCCAAGATGGCGGCCACAGAGGACACACCCCCCCAAGATGGCGGCCACAGAGGACCCTCCCTCCCAAGATGGCGGCCATAGAGGAACCCACCCAAGATGGCGGCCATAGAGGACCCTCCCTCCCAAGATGGCGGCCATAGGGGACACCCCCAAGATGGCGGCCATAGAGGAACCCACCCAAGATGGCGGCCATAGAGGAACCCACCCAAGATGGCGGCCATGGGAGTAGACCCTCCCAAGATGGCGGCCATAGAGGACACCCCCAAGATGGCGGCCATAGAGGAACCCACCCAAGATGGCGGCTATGGGAGTAGACCCTCCCAAGATGGCGGCCATAGAGGAACCCACCCAAGATGGCGGCCCTAGAGGCCCCCTCCCCTCACCGGTGCCGTGCCTCCAGCAGGTGGCGGGTCTCCTCCAGCGCCGCCTGGGCGCTGCGGGCGGCCTCTCTGTGCCGGGCCAGCAGCAGCTCCGCCTGCGCCCGCTGGAAGCGCCAGGCCTGGAGGGGGGGCAAGGAGAGCGGGGAGCCGTGGGGACTGGGCGCCCTCCTCCCTCTTCCTCCCTCTCCCGTCCTCCCTCTCACCTGGGAGAGCTGCGCCAGGCGCCGCAGCGCGATGTCGGCCGGGCTCTTGAAGAAGAGCTTCTCCTGCGGGCGCATCTGCCGGGAGGGAAGGGGATGGGGAGGGGAGAAAGGGGGGTTCGACGCGGCGGGGGTGAGGGGGAAGGGCTCAAAATGGCGGCGGGGCTGAGGGAGAAGAAGGGTTTAACGTGGTGGGGATGAGAAGGGCTCGAAATGGCGGCGGGGATGAGGAAAAAGGGCTCGGAATGCTGACAAGGTTGAAGGAAAAAGGCGTAATATGGCGGGGCTGAGGGAAAAGGGCTCAGAATGGCGGCGGGGATGAGGGAAAAGTGTTTAATAGGGCAGGGATGAAGGAGAAGGGCTCAAAATGGGGGCAAGGCTGAGGAGGAGGGCTCAAAATGGCAACAAGGATGAAGGAGAAGGGTTTAACATGGCGGGGATGAGGAGAAGGGCTCGAAATGGCAGTGGGGCTGAGGGAAAAGGGCTCAGAATGGCGACACGGATGAAGGAGAAGGGCTCAAAATGGTGGCGGGGATGAGGGAAAAGGGCTCAAAATGGCGGCGGGGATGAGGGAAAAGGGCTCAAAATGGCGGCAGGGATGAGGGAAAAGGGTTTAACATGGTGGGGACGAGGAGAAGGGCTCGAAATGGCAGTGGGGCTGAGGGAGAAGGGCTCAAAATGGCGGCGGGGATGAAGGAAAAGGGCTCAAAATGGTGGCGGGGATGAGGGAAAAGGGCTCAAAATGGTGGTGGGGATGAGGGAAAAGGGTTTAATAGGGCAGGGTTGAAGGAGAAGGGCTCAAAATGGCAACAGGGATGAAGAAGAAGGGTTTAACATGGCGGGGCTGAGGGAGAAGGGCTCAAAATGGCGTCGGGGATGAAGGAAAAGGGCTCAAAATGGTGGCGGGGATGAGGCAAAAGGGCTCAAAATGGCGGCGGGGATGAGGGAAAAGGGCTCAAAATGGTGGTGGGGCTGAGGGAAAAGGGTTTAACATGGCGGGGATGAGGAGAAGGGCTCGAAATGGCAGCGGGGCTGAGGGAGAAGGGCTCAAAATGGCGGCGGGGATGAGGGAAAAGGGCTCAAAATGGTGGTGGGGCTGAGGGAGGAGGGCTCAAAATGGCGGCAGGGATGAGGGAGAAGGGTTTAATAGGGCAGGGATGAAGGAGAAGGGCCCAAAATGGCGGCGGGGCTGAGGGAGAAGAAGGTTGAACATGGCGGGGGAGAAGAAGGGCTGTCTCGCGGCGGGCACGCACCTTGTCGGAGATGGGGAGGTAGCGGCACTCGGCGGCGCAGACAGGGCAGGGACCTGTGGGATAAGGAATAAAAAACCCACCCTCCAAATCGGTGGTTTTGAAAAAAAATAAAAAAAAAAAGAGGGGGGTGCGTGGGGAGGGGGGGCGTCCCGCTTTTCCACAGCTTTACGGATATAAGGTGGTGGGGTTCCCTCTTTTCCACAATTTCTTGGAGATAAGGTGAGGGGGAACCCTCTTTCCCACAATTATATGGATTTAAGGTGAGGGGAGGTCCCTCTTTTCCACTGTTTTTATGGATACAAAGGGAGGGGGATCTTTTTTCCACCGTTTTATGGATTGAAGGTGAGGGGGAATCTCTATTTTCTGCTGTTTTATGGATACAAAGTGAGGGGGATCCCCGTTTTCCACAGCTTTATGCCTATAAGGTGAGGAGGATCCCTCCTATCCACCATTTAATGAATTTAAAAGGAGGGGGACCCCTCTTTTCCACAGTTTTACGGATTTAGGGCGAGGGGGTTCCCTCTTTTCCACAGTTTTATGGCTATAAAGTAAGGGGCGTCCCTCTTTTCCACAGTTTTATGAATTTAAGTTGAGAGGGGTCCCCCTTTTCCACAGTTTTATGAATTTAAGTTGAGAGGGGTCCCCCTTTTCCACAGCTTTATAGATTTAAGGCGAGGGGGGTCCCCCTTTCGCACAGTTTTACGGATTTAAGGCGAGGGGGGTCCCCCTTTCGCACAGTTTTACGGATTTAAGGCGAGGGGGGTCCCCCTTTCCCACAGTTTTAGGGATTTAAGGCGAGGGGGGTCCCCCTTTCCCACAGTTTTAGGGATTTAAGGCGGGGGACACACGCACGTCCCTACCTGCGCCCCCGCAGGCCGCGCAGAGGACGTGGCCGCAGCTGGTGACGGCGAAGCCGGCCCCCTCTTGGCGGAAGCAGCGGTTGCAGTGGAACCAGTCCATGCTGGGGCTGAAGGGAAGGGAAAGGCGGGGAGGGGAATCCCCCCCCCACACGGAGCCCGTCCCCGGCCGCCCCTCTCCCCTTCGCGCCTGTGAGGAGACGGAGGGCTGGGGGCCGGGGGGGAGGAAACGACCGTTAAAAAGGGCGGGAAACCTGAGGGGAAACGACCGTTAAAAAGGGCGGGAAACCTGAGGGGAAGGAGGGACCTTGGGGGGGGGGGGGGGGAAGGAAGGCGTGCGCCCTGAAAAGGGCGGGAAGAAGGAGTGGGCGGGGCCACCTCTGAATGACAGGGTGGAGAAGGAGGTGATTGGCTGAGGGGGCGGGGGAGTGGGCGTGGCCACCGCTGAAAGAGGGGCGGGGCTAACTCCAGAAGGGGCGTGGCCATGGCTGAAGGGGGCGTGGTCAGGGCCGAAAGGGGGCGGAGCCAGCCTTAAAGAGCCCCTTCTCCCCCCCCCGGGGACGCCATTAACGAGCTCTCCGTCATTTAAATCTTTATTAGCAGCAGACAGGGGACACGGCGGGGGGACAGCAGACTGGGGGGGGGGTCCCCCGCAGACTGGGGACCCCCCAGACCCCCCCAGTATCCCACAATGCCCCTGGAGGACCCCCCCCAAAGTCCTCCGATATCCCAGAATGGCCCTGGAGGACCCCCCCCGCAGTCCTCCGGCATCCCACAATGCCCTGCGGCGGCTGGGGGAGGGGTGGGCGCCCCCACCCGTAGGTGCAGTGGGCGGAGCCTCTGTGCTGGCCCCGCCCCCTCCGTGGGCGGAGCCTGCAAACACCACGTGGCCCTAAGGGGGAGGAGCCTCGGGCCCTGGTCCCGCCCCTAACGATCCCCCCCAGGATGCCCCATTCCCCCCCCCAGCACCCTCAATACCCCCCTCAGATCCCCCCCCCCCGCCCCCCCCAATTCTCCCCCAGCCCCGCCCCCGCCAGGGCCCCGCCCCGGCAGCCGGGACTGCGAGGGGGGTATGTGGGGGGGGGGGTGTTAAAGGACGCTGCGCCTTTAAGAGCAGGCCCCGCCCCCCCCGTGGGCGGGGGGGCAGAGCCAAGGGAGAAGCGGCGGCCCCCGGGGGGCGTGGCCTCAGGACGGGGGGGGCGTGGTTATGGAGGTGGGGGCGTGGCTATGGGTCCTAAACCGGGGGGCGTGGCCACGCCCCTGTGGGCGGGGCCATAGGCTTGCCGTACAGCGGTGGGCGGGGTTATGCGTTTCGGGGGGGGCGTGGCCACGGCGTTGTGGGCGGGGCTACGGACGCCGGGGGGCATGGGGCTATCGGGCTGGGGGCGGGGCTGGGGGTAGGGGGCGGGGCCACGGGGGGCTCAGGGGGCGGGGCTACTCACCGGTGGGCGGGGCCGGGGCGGGGTGGGGTTTGGGGGTTCCCGGGGGCGTTTTTGGGGCCCCCGGGAGCGTTTCTGGGGACCCCGGGGGTGTTTTTGGGGTTCCCGGGAGCGTTTTTGGGGCCCCCGGGGGCGTTTTGGGGGTTCCCGGGGGCGTTTTTGGAGTCCCCGGGGGCGTTATGGGGGTTCCCGGGTGGGTTTTTGGGGTGCCCGGGGGCGTTTTTGGGACACTCAGGGCTGGTTTTGGGGTTCTCAGGGGCGTTTTGGGGGTTCCCGGGGGCGTTTTGGGGGCCCCCGGTGGGTTTTTGGGGGTCCCGGGAGCGTTTTTGGGGCCCCCGGGGGCGTTTTTGGGGTTCCCGGGGTGTTTTTGGGGTTCTCAGGGGTGTTTTTGGGGCCCCCGGGGGCGTTTTTTGGGGTTCCCGGGTGAGTTTTTGGGCTTCCCGGGTGGGTTTTGGGGGTTCCCGGCGGCGTTTTTGGGGACCCCGGGGGCGTTTTTGGGGCTCCTGGGGGCGTTTTTGGGGCCCCCGGGGGCGTTTTTGGGGTTCCCGGGGCGTTTTTGGGGCCCCCGGGTGGGTTTTGGGGGTTCCCGGGGGCGTTTTGGGGGCCCCCAGGTGGGTTTTGGGGGTTCCCGGGGTGGTTTTGGGGCGCCTGGGGGCGTTTTGGGGATTTCCAGGGGCGTTTTGGGGTTCCCGGGTGGGTTTTGGGGGATATTTGGGGGGTATTTGGGGTATTTGGGAAGGGGGGGGGGTGGGGCAACCACCCCACAGCCCCACGGCAACTGGCCCAGTGCACCCCGGCCCCACAACTCCCCCTCCCAGCCCCACATCTGCCACCCCCAGCCCCACAACTGCTGCCCCCAGCCCCACATCTGCCTCCCCAGCCCCATAACCGCCCCCCCAGCCCCACATCTGCCCCCTCAGCCCCACAACTGCCACCCCCAGCCCTACAACCGCCCCTCCAGCCCCATATCTGCCACCCCCAGCCCCACAACCATCCCCCCAGCCCCACATCTGCCTCCCCAGCCCCACAACTCCCCCTCCCAGCCCCACAACCTCTCCCCCAGCCCCACAAACGCCCCCCTAGCCCCACATCTTCCCTCTCCCAGCCCCACATCTGCCACCCCCAGCCCCACATCTGCCTCCCTAGCCTCACAACTCTCCCTCCCAGCCCCACAACTGCCCCTCCCAGCCCCACATCTGCCCCTCCCAGCCCCACAACTCCCCCTCACAGCCCCACATTTGCCACCCCCAGCCCCACAACTCCCCCTCGCAGCCCCACATCTGCCCCCCCAGCCCCACAACTCCCCCTCCCAGCCCCACAACTGCCCCACCAGCCCCACATCTGCCCTCTCCCAGCCCCACAACTCTCCGTCCCAGCCCCACATCTGCAACCCTCAGCCTCAGAACTCCTCCTCCCAGCCCCACAACCGCCCCCCCAGCCCCACAACCGCCCCCCCAGCCCCACATCTGCCGCCCCAGTCCCACAACTCCCCCCCCCAGCCCCACAAACGCCCCCCCAACCCCACAACTGCCCCCTAAGCCCCACATCTTGGCCTCCGTGGGCACAACCTGGTCTATGGGGCAGGGGGGGGTGGGGGTGGGTCTCCCTGGACTCCGCCTGCCCCACTCCTCGACCACCCGAGCCCCCCCACACCCCACACCCGCCTTCCTCGGCCCGTGGGTCGGGAGCCCCCCAACTTGTGGGGCAGGCGCTCAGCCCCACGGCGGGTCCCCCCGGCCCCACATATTCCCCCCCCCCAGCCCCCCACCACCACGTCAATGGGGCGGTGGGTGGAGGGTTGGGGCAGGAAGGAGCAGAGACCCTGGGGGTGGGGAATGTGTGGGGCAGAGCCCCACGCCCCCCGCGGAGCCTGCCCCACAGCGTCTCCGCCAGCCCCATAGCGCCCTGAGAACCCCGTAGAAAACCCACCCCCACCCAAGACCCCATCCGGCCCCCCCACACGGCCCCCATCCTGCCCCATAGACCTCCGGCCAGCCCCATAGACCCTCAATGACCCCCCCAGCCCCACGGCCAGCCCCATAGACCTCCAACGACCCCCCAGCCCCCCAACCAGCCCCATAGACCCCCAATGACGCCCCAGCCCCCCAACCAGCCCCATAGACCCCCAATGACCCCACAGCCCCCCATCCAGCCCCATAGACCCCCAATGATGCCCCAGCCCCCCAACCAGCCCCATAGACTCCCAACGACCCCCCAGCCCCCCAGCCAGCCCCATAGCTCCCCATCCAAACCATAAAGACCCCTCGAGCCCCGTCCGGCCCCCCAGCCCCACGGCGACACCCCAGCCCCACGGCGAGCCTGGTCCCGCCCTATGGCGCCGTTGGGGGCCCCCAGCAGCCCCCGGTTGCGGCTCAGGGCCAGGGGCCAGAGGTACCCCATGGGCCCCATAGATGCCCCATAGATACCCCATGGGCCCCATAGGTACCCCATAGACACCCAGCGGGCCCCATAGGTACCCCATAGATACCCCATGGGCCCCATAGGTACCCCATAGATACCCCATAGATACCCAACGGGCCCCATAGATACCCAACAGGCCCCATAGGTGCCCCATGGATACCCAACGGGCCCCATAGATACCCCATGGATACCCCATGGGCCCCATAGATACCCCATAGATACCCAACAGGCCCCATAGGTGCCCCATAGATACCCCTTGGGCCCCATAGATGCCCCATAGATACTCCATAGACACCCAGCGGGCCCCATAGGTGCCCCATAGATATCCCATGGGCCCCATCAACACCCCATAGATACCCAACGGGCCCCATAGACACCCCATAGATACCCCATAGACACCCAGCCGGCCCCATAGACACCCCATGGGCCCCATAGACACCCCATAGACACCCAAAGGGGCCCATAGACACCCCATGGATACCCCATGGGCCCCATAGGTACCCCATAGACACCCAACAGGCCCCATAGACACCCCATAGATACCCCATGGACACCCAGCGGGCCCCATAGGTACCCCATAGGCACTCAGTGGGACCCATAGGTGCCCCATAGATACCCCATGGGCCCCATCAACACCCCATAGATACCCAACGGGCCCCATAGATACCCCATAGATACCCAACAGGCCCCATAGGTGCCCCATAGATACCCCATGGGCCCCATAGATGCCCCATAGGTGCCCCATAGACACCCAACAGGCCCCATAGACACCCTATAGACACCCCGTGGGCCCCACAGATACCCCAGAGACCTCTATAGCCCCCCCAGCCCCCCCCAGCCCCCCAATAAAAACCCACAGCCCCCCCCAAAACCCCCCGTTTCCCCCCCAAAACCCCCAGAGCCCCTAATAAACCCCCCAAATCCCCCCCCAAAACCCCCCCAGTTTGGATTTGGGGGGTCTGGGGGGGGAAATGGGGGGGTCGGAGGGGGTCTGGGGAGGGTTTGGGGGGGATTTGGGGGGTCTGGGGGGGGAAATGGGGGCATTTGGGGGGGTCTGGGGGGGATTTGGGGGGTCTGGGGGGCGAAATGGGGGGTCTGGGGGGGGATTTGGGGGGGTTTGGGGGTGTCTGGGGGGGGATTTGGGGGGTCTGGGGGGGGGAAATGGGGGGGTTTGGGGGTGTCCCCCACAAAAAACCCCCAAATCCCCCCCGCCAAAACCCCCCCCCGAAAAACCTCCAGAAACCCCCAAAACGCCCAACCCCCCCCCAAAAAAAGCCTCCAGAAACCCCCAAAAGCCCCCCAAAACTCCCCAAATCCCCCCCAACCCCCCCCGGAAACCCTAAAATCCCCCCAAATCCCCCCCAAAACACCCCCCCCGAACCCCCCCCTCCCAGAAACCCCCAAAATCCCCCCAAAACACCCCCAAAACCCCCAAACCCCCCCAAATTCCCCCAAAAACACCCCCCCGAACGCCCCAGAAACCCCCAAAATCCCCCCAAATCTCCCCCCAAAACCCCCCTAAAACCCCTCCAAACCCCCCAAAACCCCCCCAAGCCCCCCCAAATCCCCCCCCCGAAATCCCCAGACACCCCCAAACCCCCCCCCCCCAGAACCCCCCAAATGCCCCCAAACCTCCCCCCCAAAAATTAAAGTGGGGGGGGGGTTGGGGGGACCCCCAAAATAGGGGGTGTGGGGTGTGTTTTGGGGGCTCCTTTGATGGGGTTTTGGGGGTCCCGGGGGGGTCCCGGGGGGGGGGAACACCCCGATACTGCGCGGGGACCCCCCAACACTCGCCGGGGCCCCCCCCCAGCCCCCCCCAGGGACCCCTAAACCCCCCCCAGACCCTCCCAGACCCCCCGAAACCCCACTGGTGGCCACTGGGGGCAACTGGGGAGTGCCCTGGGATAACTGGGATGCACCGGGATACACCGGGATACAGCGGGAAGGCACCGGGAGTGCCCTGGGATACACCGGGATGCACCGGGATACACCGGGAAGCCACTGGGAGTGCCCTGGGATACACCGGGATGCACCGGGATACACCGGGAAGGCACCGGGAGTGCCCTGGGATACACCGGGATGCACCGGGATACACCGGGATACAGCGGGAAGGCACCGGGAGTGCCCTGGGATACACCGGGATGCACCGGAATACACCGGGAAGGCACCGGGAGTGCCCTGGGATACACCGGGACGCACCGGGATACAGCGGGAAGGCACCGGGAGTGCCCCGGGATACACCGGGACGCACCGGGATACACCGGGAAGGCACCGGGAGTGCCCTGGGATGCACCGGGACGCACCAGGATACACCGGGAAGGCACCGGGAGTGCCCTGGGATACACCGGGATGCACCGGGAAGCCACCGGGGCTACCTAGGGAGTGCCGTGGGACTACCTCCTTAGAGACTGGTAGCCTTCGGAACGGCGGATTGTTCCGGTATTCTAACGCCATTATAAAGTGCAACGTTCGCACAAGGGACAGCATTTCATCAAAACTTGACAAAAACGTTGGCTCCGAGTTCCGAGCGGGCAGCGAATTGGCAGTTTCTCTTTTTCGCGGGATCGTCCCGTTCCCGTCTCCGCTCTCCGTCGGAAGGCAAAGCCGCGGAATAATGGCATCCCGCCCCGTACCTCCCGTAGCTTCTCAGGGCACCACAGGCGGTGTGTCCTTCGTGCCGGCTGCGGCTATTTGCTACCTCAGGAGCCTCTTGATTTTAGCCTTTTCCGTCACGCGTGGGCAACGCCTGTGCTTTCGTAGTTTTAGCCGGTTTAGTCTTTCTGCCGCAAAATCCGCTCCGTGACTGGAGTCACTCAAGCTCCGCGATACTCAATACTCGTAGGAAAGAGCACGGGTGTTCTTGGGGGGAGGGATATCAAGCGCAAGGGCCTCTGGTGGGGCGAGCCAACGAGTTCAACTTTTCATCGTCGTCCCCTGTCTAACGGACAAAACAATCGGCAGAACGAAGCACAAAACCGGACGGGGCTCGGCTCCAGCACCACGGACGGGGCTCGGCTTCAGCACCACGGACGGGGCTCGGCTCCAGCACCACGGACGGGGCTCGGCTTCAGCACCACGGACAGGGCTCGGCTTCAGCACCATGGACAGGGCTCGGCTCCAGCACCACGGACAGCGGTAGCGCCGGGGGTATATGGGGGGGTATAGGGGGATATGGGGGGGGGGGGGGGTTATGGGGGCGGGTCTGTGGGCGGAGGATATAGGGGACCCCCCTGGGAGGGCCGTGGGGGGGGGATTTGGGGGGATTCAGGGGGAAATACGGGGTACGTAGAGGGGGTTTAAGGGGGGTATTGGGGGGTTAAGGGGAGGTCGGGGGGGGGGAGACTGTAGGGGACCCCTTGGGGGGGCCGTGAGGGGGTCCTATGGGCGGCTACAGGGGGGTTATAGGGGGATATAGGGGTTTATAGGGGGTTAGGGAGCGACTATGGGGGGGAACCCATGGTGGGGTCCTATGGGGGGCCTTAGGGGGGTTATGGGGGGCTATAGGGGGTATAGGGGGGCCGTGGCGTCTATAGGGGACGCCATGGGGGGGATATGGGGGGGGTTCTTATGGGGAACCCCACGGAGGGGCTGCGGGGGGGTCCTATGGGGGGTTATAGGGGCTATGGGGGGGTCCTATAGGGTGTCCCCCCCCTCCCCGGTACCTTGCAGCTCCCGGGGCACGTCCCCCTCCCGGGCCATGGCGGGGCCGAAACCACCCGAACTGACCCCAAACCGCCCGGAATGGCCCGAAATCGACCGAAAGGGGCCGAAACTGCCCGAAAGGGGCCGAAAACACCCGAAAGGGGACGAAAATGCCCGAAAGGAGCCGAAATCGACCGAACAGGGACGATACCGCCCGAAAGGAGCCGAAATCGACCGGAACGGGGACGAAACCGCCCGAAAGGAGCCGGAAGTGCCCGAAAGGAGCCGAAAATGCCCGAAAGAAACCGGAATTGCCCGATAAAAGACGGAACTGCCCGAAAAGAGCCGAAATCGCCCGGAAGGGGACGAAAGCGCCCGAAAGAAACCGGAAACGCCCGAAAAGAGCCGAAAAGAGCCGAAAAAAGACGGAAGTGCCCGGAAAGAGCCGAAATGCCCGAAAGGGGCCGAAACCGTCCGGAAAAAGCCGGAAATGGCCGAAAAGAGACGGAAACGCCCGAAAAGGGCCGAAACGGCCCGAAAGGAGAGTCCCGCCCCCACCCCGTGTCCCCCGTGACCCCCCCGGTCCCGCCCGGCGCCGGGGCAGAGTCCGGGCGACCCACACACGCACCATGTGGGGGCGCCGTGGGGCGGGCGGGGGGCGGGCGGCTGCGGGGGGCGGCGGCCCGGGGGGGCACCCCGGAGTTTGTGGGGCGGCCCCAGGCGGGGGCTCGGAATCGGTGGGGCAGCCCCACGGCGGGGGCACCCCCGGGCGCCCCTGGCCGGGAAGGTGGCCGTGGTGACAGCCGCGACCCACGGGTGAGTCGCCCCGCCCCATGGACACCCCATAGAGACCCCCCCCTGCCCCATAGATACCCCATAGAGACCCCCCTGCCCCATAGAGACACCCCCCCCAAACCCATAGGCACCCCATAGAGAACCCCCAGACCCATAGACACCCCATAGACACCCCATAGAGACCCCCCCGACCCATAGATACCCCATAGAGACCCCCCCTGCCCCATAGAGACCCACCCCCCCAAACCCATAGGCACCCCATAGAGAACCCCCAGACCCATAGGCACCCCATAGACACCCCATAGAGACCCCCCCGACCATAGATACCCCATAGAGACCCCCCTGCCCCATAGAGACCCCCCCCCCCAAACCCATAGGCACCCCATAGAGAACCCCCAGACCCATAGGCACCCCATAGACACCCCATAGAGACCGCCCCCGACCCATAGATACCCCATAGAGACCCCATAGGCACCCTATAGACCCCCCCAGATACCCCCAGACCCATAGATACCCCATAGAGACCCCCCCTGCCCCCATAGAGACACCCCCCCCAAACCCATAGGCACCCCATAGAGAACCCCCAGACCCATAGGCACCCCCATAGACACCCCATAGAGACCCCCCTGCCCCATAGATACCCCCATAGAGACCCCCATAGAGAGCTCTCAGACCTATAGGTGCCCCATAGCAGGCCCATAGGCACCCTATAGGCACCCCACCCAGACCCATAGACACCCTATAGACACCTCAGAGGCACCCTCAGACCCATAGATGCCCCATAGGACACCCCCAGACCCATAGATACCCCATAGCAGGCCCATAGGCACCCTATAGATCCCCCCCAGACCCATAGATGCCCCATAGCCCTCCCACAGACACTCTATAGAACCCCCCCCCCAGCCCCACAGGCCCCATAGACCCCCCCCAGCCCCATAGACCCCCATGTCCCCCCATCACCCCCCATTGCCCCACATCCCCCCAGCCCCATAGACCCCCATCACCCCATAGAGCCCATCCCCCCGTAACCCCCCATCACCCCCCCAGCCCACAGACCCCCCCATCACCCCATAGCGCCCCATAACCTCCATCACCCCATAGACCCCCCCATCACCCCCCATCGCCCCATAGACCCCCATCGCCCCACAGCCCCCCCCGTCACCCCATAACCCCCCCATGACCCCCCATCGCCCCATAGACCCCCCCCATCACCCCCCATCCCCCCCAGCCCCACAGACGCCCCATCACCCCATAGCCCCCCATAACCTCCATCGCCCCATAGACCCCCCCATCACCCCCATCGCCCCATAGACCCCCATCGCCCCACAGCCCCTCCATCACCCCATAGCCCCCCCCATGACCCCCATCGCCCCATAGACCCCCCCCATCACCCCCCATCACCCCCCCAGCCCCACAGACGCCCCCATCACCCCATAGCCCCCCATAACCTCCATCGCCCCATAGACCCCCCCATCACCCCCATCGCCCCATAGACCCCATCGCCCCATAGACCCCCCGTCACCCCATAACTCCCCATCACCCCCCCAGCCCCACAGACGCCCCCATCGCCCCATAGCCCCCCATAACCTCCATCACCCCATAGACCCCCATTGCCCCATGATCCCCATCGCCCCCCATCGCCCCCCCCCGCCCCACATCTCCCCGCTGCCCCCCAGGATCGGGCTGGCGGTGGCGGCGGGGCTGGCGGGGGCGGGGGGCGCGGGTGCTGCTGAGCTCCGCCGCCAGCCCCACGTGGAGGCCGCCGTGGGGCAGCTGCGGGCCCGGGGGCTGGAGGTCAGCGGGGTGGTCTGCCATGTGGGGCAGCCCCACAGCCGGAGGGGCTGGTGCAGAAGGTGAGGGGGGCGACGCCTGGGTCCCTCGGGGGGGGGGGGGCTATGGGGCGCTATGGGGCACGGGGGGTGGTCCCATAGGGCTATGGGGCACTGGGGGTTCTATGGGGCTCCATGGGGACATGGGGGTCCCACGGGGCTATGGGGCACTGGGGGTCGTATGGGGCACTGGGGGGGACATGGGAGTCCCACAGGGCTATGGGGCACTGGGGGTCCCCATGGGGCTATGGGGCAGTGGGGGTCCTATGGGGCACTGGGCGTGCTATGGGGCACAAGGGGAACATGGGGGTCCTATGGAGCGCTATAGGGCACAATGGGTCTATGGGGCAGTGGGGGGTCCTATGGGGCACTGGGGGTCCCATGGGCTATGGGGAACAATGGGGCTATGGGGTAGTGGGGGTCCTATGGGGCACTGGGGGCTCTATGGGCCCAAGGGGAACATGGGGGTCCTATGGAGCACTATAGGGCACAATGGGGCTATGGGGTAGTGGGGGTCCCATGGGGCACTGGGGGTCCCATGGGCTGTGGGGCAGTGGGGGTCCTATGGGGCACTGGGGGTTCTATGGGGCCCAAGGGGAACATGGGGGTCCTATGGAGCGCTATAGGGCACAATGGGGCTATGGGGCAGTGGGGGTCCTATGGGGAGATGGGGGTCCCATGGGGCTATGGGGAACAATGGGGCTATGGGGGTAGTGGGGGGTCCTATGGGGCACTGGGGGTCCCATGGGGCTATGGGGCAGTGGGGGTTCTATGGGGCCCAAGGGGAACATGGGGGTCCTATGGAGCGCTATAGGCACAATGGGGCTATGGGGGCAGTGGGGGGTCCTATGGGGAGATGGGGGTCCCACGTTGCTATGGGGCACTGGGGTCCCTTGGGGCTATGGGGATCTACGGGTCAATGGGGGTCCCACGGGGCTATGGGGCACTGGGGGGTCCTATGGGTCTCCTTGGGGGGGGGTGTGGGGGGGGGGGTGTGGGGCGCACTTGGGGGTCCCCCGTTGCAGGCCCTAGAGATCTATGGGGGCATCGACATCCTGGTCTCCAACGCCGCCGTCAACCCCGTCATGGGCAGCGCCCTGGAGGCCGACGAGGCCGCCTGGGAGAAGGTGGGCCCCGCCCCGCCCCGCCCCGCCCTCCCGTCGGCCACGCCCCGCCCTCCGTTGGCCACGCCCGTCTTCCGTTGGCCGCGAGAACCTTCCGTTGGCCACGCCCGTCTTCCGTTGGCCACGCCCCGCCCTCCTGTTGGCCACGCCCGTCTTCCGTTGGCCGCGAGAACCCTCCGTTGGCCACGCCCGTCTTCCATTGGCCACGCCCCTCTGCCTCCTGTTGGCCGCCAGCACCTTCCGTTGGCCACACCCTCCCTTCCCACCGGCCACGCCCGCCCCTGACCACGCCCCCTCGACCACGCCCCCCCCCCCCCCCCCCCCCCCCAGATCTTCCAGGTGAACGTGACAGCGGCCGCCATGTTGATCAAGCTGGTGGTGCCCCACATGGAGCAGCGGGGGTGAGGAGCCGGGGGGGGGCGGGGCTCGGAGCGGGGCGCCACGCCCATCCCCCCCCCCCCCCAATGACGTGGTTGATGCCCCGCCCTGCAGGGGAGGGGCCATCGTCTTGGTGTCCTCGGTGGCCGGGTACATGCCCTTCCCGGTGAGAGGGGGGGCGGGGGGGGCGGGGGGGGGGGGCCGTGGTGGGGTCATGGTGGGATGGGGGGAGATGGTGGGGCCACGGTGGGGCCATGGTTGGGTCGATGACGGTGGGGCCATGGTTGGTTGATGGTGGGTCAATGGTGGGGCCGTGGTTGGGTCGATGATGGTGGGTCCGTGGTGGGTTGATGGTGGGTCCGTGGTTGGGTCCATGGTGGGGCCATGGTTGGGTCAATGACGGTGGGTCCGTGGTTGGGTCGATGATGGTGGGTCAATGGTGGGGCCATGGTGGGGCCATGGTTGGGTCAATGGTGGTGGGTCCGTGGTTGGGTCAATGATTGGGTCCATGGTGGGGCCATGGTTGGGTCGATGACGGTGGGTCCATGGTGGGGCCATGGTTGGGTCGATGATGGTGGGTCAATGGTGGGTCAATGGTTGGGTCAATGATGGTGGGTCCGTGGTTGGGTCAATGATGGTGGGTCAATGGTGGGGCCATGGTTGGGTCAATGATGGTGGGTCCATGGTGGGGCCATGGTTGGGTCAATGACGGTGGGTCCGTGGTTGGGTTGATGATGGTGGGTCAATGGTGGGGCCATGGTTGGGTCAATGATGGTGGGGCCACGGTGGGGCCATGGTTGGGTCAATGATGGTGGGTCCGTGGTTGGGTTGATGATGGTGGGTCAATGGTGGGTCAATGGTGGGGCCATGGTTGGGTCGATGATGGTGGGGCCATGGTTGGGTTGATGGTGGGTCAATGATTGGGTCCATGGTGGGGCAATAGTTGGGTCGATGACGGTGGGTCCATGGTGGGGCCATGGTTGGGTCGATGGTTGGGTCCATGGTGGGGCCATGGTTGGGTCGATGATGGTGGGTCAATGGTGGGGCATGGTTGGGTCGATGATGGTGGGTCTGTGGTTGGGTTGATGGTGGGTCAATGATTAGGTCCATGATGGGGCCATGGTTGGGTCAATGACGGTGGGTCCGTGGTTGGGTCGATGATGGTGGGTCAATGGTGGGGCCATGGTGGGGCCATGGTTGGGTCAATGATGGTGGGTCCGTGGTTGGGTCGATGGTTGGGTCCATGGTGGGGGCCATGGTTGGGTCAATGATGGTGGGTCAATGGTGGGGCCATGGTTGGGTCGATGACGGTGGGGCAATGGTGGGTCAATGGTGGGGCCACGGTTGGGTTGATGATGGTGGGTCCATGGTTGGGTCAATGATTGGTCCATGGTGGGGCCATGGTTGGGTTGATGATGGTGGGTCAATGGTGGGTCTGTGGTTGGGTCGATGATGGTGGGGCCATGGTGGGTCAATGGTGGGGCCATGGTTGGGTCAATGATGGTGGGTCCGTGGTTGGGTGATGGTGGGTCAATGGTGTGGGTCAATGGTGGGGCCACGGTTGGGTTGATGATGGTGGGTCCGTGGTTGGGTTGATGGTGGGTCAATGGTGGGGCCGTGGTTGGGTCGATGATGGTGGGTCCGTGGTTGGGTTGATGGTGGGTCAATGATTGGGTCCATGGTGGGGCCACGGTTGGGTTGATGATGGTGGGGTCAATGGTGGGTCTGTGTTGGGTCGATGATGGTGGGGGCCATGGTTGGGTCAATGGTGGGGTCAATGATTGGGTCCATGGTGGGGCCATGGTTGGGTCAATGACGGTGGGTCCATGGTGGGGCCATGGTTGGGTCAATGACGGTGGGTCCGTGGTTGGGTCAATGATTGGGTCCATGGTGGGTCCATGGTGGGGCCACGGTTGGGTTGATGATGGTGGGGCCACGGTTGGGTTGATGATGGTGGGGCCACGGTTGGGTTGATGATGGTGGGGCCATGGTTGGGTCGATGGTGGGTCAATGGTGGGTCCATGGTTGGGTCGATGGTGGGTCAATGGTGGGTCCATGGTGGGGCCACGGTTGGGTTGATGATGGTGGGGCCATGCGGGGCCGTGACGCCGGGGGGGGTTGGGGGGGGGGGGGGGGCGTGGCCAGGCGCTGGGGCCCTACAGCGTGAGCAAGACGGCGCTGCTGGGGCTGGTGAAGGCCCTGGCCCCCGAGCTCCGCGCCCGCAACGTCCGCCTCAACGCCGTGGCCCCCGGCCTCATCCGCACCCGCTTCAGCGCCGCCGTGAGGGGCGGGGCCCGGGGTGGGGCGGGGTGGGGGTGGGGCGGGGCGGGGCGGGGGAGCCAATGGGGGGAGGCTTTTGCCAGGCTTGGGGGAGGCGGGAGCCGATGGTGGACCTCAACGGGGGGGGTGGGAGGGGGCGTGGCCCGGGAAGGGGGGGGGGGGGCGGGAGGGCGGGGCTTGGACGTGGGGTGGGGTCTCGGGGGGGGGAGGGCTCGAGTGGGCGTGGTCGCGGGGGGGGCGGGGCCTCGGGGGGGCGGGGCCTGGTGGTGGCCACCCTCTTGGCAGGGGGGGGGGGGGAGGGGGGGGGGATAGTTCCCCGGCTCCCCCCCAGTGCGGGGGGTGGGGGGGGTGGGGTCTACGGTGGGCGGGGCTCCTCGGGGCGTGGTCCCGCGGGTGGGCGTGGCCCTGGCCACGCCCCCACCCCCTTTTTCCCCCCCCCCCCCCCAGCTGTGGAGGATGAGGCCACCCGGCAGCGGGCGATGGCGGCCATGGGCATCGACAGGTGGGGGGCGGGGGGGGGGGGGTGTGACCCCTATAGGGGACATGGGGGGGGGGGGGTGGGGTCACGCCTGGTGACCCCCCCCCCCCCCGGTGACCTTTGACCCCAGGCTGGGGACGCCGTCGGACGTGGCCGAGGCCGTCACCTTCCTCTGCTCCCCCGGCGCCGCCTACGTGGTGGGGGAGACCCTGGTGGTGGCCGGGGGGGCCCCCCTCCCGCCTATAGGGGGGGGTCTATAGGGCTCTAGGGGGCACCTATAGGGCACGGGGGGGGTCTACGGGGGGGGTCTATAGGGGACAGTGGGGGCTACGGGGGGGGTCTATAGGGGACTTTGGGGTCTAGACGGGTCTATGGGGGGGGTCTATAGGGAGATCGGGGGTCTGTGGGGGGTCTATAGGGGACGGGGGGGTCTATAGGGGACTTTGGGGTCTAGAGGGGTCTATGGGGGGGGTCTATAGGGAAATGGGGGGTCTATGGGGGGGTCTATAGGGAAATCAGGGGTCTGTGGGGGGGTCTATAGGGGACGGGGGGGGTCTATAGGGGACTTGAGTCTAGAGGGGTCTATGGGGGGGTCTATAGGGAAATCAGGGGTCTGTGGGGGGGTCTATAGGGGACAGTGGGGTCTACGGGGGGGGTCTATAGGGGACTTTGGGGTCTAGAGGGGTCTATGGGGGGGGTCTATAGGGAAATCAGGGGGTCTGTGGGGGGGTCTATAGGGGACGGGGGGGGTCTATGTGGGGGTCTATAGGGGACAATAGGGGCTATGGGGGGGGCCTCTGGGGAAATGGGGGGTCTATGGGGGGGGTCTATAGGGGACAGGGGGGTCTATAGGGACAATGGGGTCTATGGGGGGGTCTATAGGAGACTTGGAGTCTATGGGGGGGGGCCTATAGAGGACATCGGGGCCTATAGGGGAGTTTGGGGGGGGCTATGGGGAAATGGGGGTTCTGGGGGGGGTTCTATAGGGGCTGGGGGGGAGGGGGGGGGTGCGGTGCACGAATTTGGGGCGAATCGGGGCCGTTTGGGGGCCGCGGCTGCAATAAACCCCCGGGAACCCACCCACCAACGACCCCCGGCAACATGGCGGCGCCCAGCTGGGGGCGGCCATCTTGGGGCTTGGGGGCGGCCATCTTGGGGCGCGGGTGCGGCCATCTTGAGGCGCGGGGGCTGTCATCTTGGGGCGTGGGGGCGGCCAT
>NW_026529957.1:0-24437 GCF_028500815.1 Rissa tridactyla
GCCGTATGGCCATTTTTGAGCCTGGCGCGGCGCCAAGTGGGAAAGGGTTGTGTCGAGGCTAAAGGCAGCAGGAAAGCCCGCAGCCCCCAGGTCTGTGGGGCTACGCAAGCGGTTCCCAAAGAGCTTTAGAACAAGGCATAATTTTCCCTGCTGGCTCTTTGGGCGGGGGACCCATCTCCAGCCGTATGGCCATTTTTGTGCCTGGCGCAGCGCCAAGTGGGAAAGGGTGGTTTTGAGGCTGAAGGCAGCAGGAAAGCCCGCAGCCCCCAGGTCTGTGGGGCTACGCAAGTGGTTCCCAAAGAGCTTTAGAACAAGGCATAGTTTTCCCTGCTGGCTCTTTGGGCGGGGGACCCATCTCCAGCCGTATGGCCATTTTTGTGCCTGGCCGGGGGCCAAGTGGGAAAGGGTGGTTTTGAGGCTGAAGGCAGCAGGAAAGCCCGCAGCCCCTAGGTCTGTGGGGCCAAGCAAGCGGTTCCCAAAGAGCTTTAGAACAAGGCATAGTTTTCCCTGCTGGCTCTTTGGGCATGGGACCCATCTCCAGCCATAGGCCATTTTTGTGCTTGATAGGGCGCCAAGTGGGAAAGGGTTGCTTTGAGGCTGAAGGCAGCAGGAAAGCCCGCAGCCCCCAGGTCTGTGGGGCTATGCAAGCGGTTCCCAAAGAGCTTTAGAACAAGGCATAGTTTTCCCTGCTGGCTCTCTGGGCGGGGGACCCATCTCCAGCCGTATGGCCATTTTTGAGCCTGGCGCGGCGCCAGGTGGGAAAGGGTGGCTTTGAGGCTGAAGGCAGGAGCAAAGCCCGCAACCCCCAGGTCTGTGGTGCTACGCAAGCGGTTCCCAAAGAGCTTTAGAACAAGGCATAGTTTTCCCAGCTGGCTCTTAGGGCATGGGACCCATCTCCAGACATAGGCCATTTTTGTGCCTGGCGCGGCGCCAAGTGGGAAAGGGTGCTGTCGAGGCTGAAGGCAGCAGGAAAGCCCGCAGCCCCAAGGTCTGTGGGGCTACGCAAGCGGTTCCCAAAGAGCTTTAGAACAAGGCATAGTTTTCCATCCTGGCTCTTTGGGCGGGGGACCCATCTCCATTCGTATGGCTATTTTTATGCCTGGCGCGTTGCGTAGTGGGAAAGGGTGGTTTTGAGGCTGAAGGCAGCAGGAAAGCCTGCAGCCCCCAGGTCTGTGGGGCTACGCAAGCGGTTCCCAAAGAGCTTTAGAACAAGGCATAGTTTTCCCTGCTGGCTCTTTGGGCGGGGGACCCATCTCCAGCCGTATATCCATTTTTGTGCCTGATGCGGCGCAAAGTGGGAAAGGGTGGCTTTGAGGCTGAAGGCAGCAGGAAAGCCCGCAGCCCCCAGGTCTGTGCGGCTACGCAAGCGGTCCCCAAAGAGCTTTAGAACAAGGCATAGTTTTCCCTGCTGGCTCTTTGGGCGGGGGACCCATCTCCAGCCGTATGGCCATTTTTGTGCCTGGCGCGGCGCCAAGTGGGTAAGGGTGGTGTCGAGGCTGAAGGCAGCAGCAAAGCCTGCAGCCCCCAGGTCTGTGGGGCCAAGCGAGCGGTTCCCAAAGAGCTTTAGAACAAGGCAGAGTTTTCCCTGCTGGCTCTTTGGGCATGGGACCCATCTCCAGCCATATGGCCATTTTTGTGCCTGGCCCGGCGCCAAGAGGGAAAGGGTGGTGTCGAGGCTAAAGGCAGCAAGAAAGCCCGCAGCCCCCAGGTCTGTGGGGCTACGCAAGCGGTTCCCAAAGAGCTTTAGAACAAGGCATAGTTTTCCCTGCTGGCTCTTTGGGCGGGGGACTCATCTCCAGCCGTATGGCCATTTTTGTGCATGGCGCAGCGCCAAGTGGGAAATGGTGGTATCGAGGCTGAAGGCAGCAGGAAAGCCCGCAGCCCCCAGGTCTGTGGGGCTACGCAAGCGGTTCCCAAAGAGCTTTAGAACAAGGCATAGTTTTCCCTGCTGGCTCTTTGGGCATGGGACCCATCTCCACCCATAGGCCATTTTTGTGCCTGATAGGGCGCCAAGTGGGAAAGGGTGGCTTTGAGGCTGAAGGCAGCAGGAAAGCCCGCAGCCCCCACGTCTGTGGGGCTACGCAAGCGGTTCCCAAAGAGCTTTAGAACAAGGCATAGTTTTCCCTGCTGGCTCTTTGGGCATGGGACCCATCTCCACCCATAGGCCATTTTTGTGCCTGATAGGGCGCCAAGTGGGAAAGGGTGGCTTTGAGGCTGAAGGCAGCAGGAAAGCCCGCAGCCCCCAGGTCTGTGGGGCTACGCAAGCGGTTCCCAAAGAGCTTTAGAACAAGGCATAGTTTTCCCTGCTGGCTCTTTGGGTGGGGGACCCATCTCCAGCCGTATGGCTATTTTTGTGCCTGACGCGGTGCGTAGTGGCATAGGGTGGTTTTGAGGCTGAAGGCAGCAGGAAAGCCCGCAGCCCCCACGTCTGTGGGGCCAAGCAAGCGGTTCCCAAAGAGCTTTAGAACAAGGCATAGTTTTCCCTGCTGGCTCTTTGGCGGGGGATCCATCTCCAGCCGTATGGCCATTTTTGTGCCTGGCGCGGTGCGTAGTGGGAAAGGGTGGTTTTGAGGCTGAAGGCAGCAGGAAAGCCCGCAGCCCCTAGGTCTGTGGGGCCAAGCAAGCGGTTCCCAAAGAGCTTTAGAACAAGGCAGAGTTTTCCCTGCTGGCTCTTTGGGCATGGGACCCATCTCCAGCCATAGGCCATTTTTGTGCTTGATAGGGCGCCAAGTGGGAAAGGGTTGCTTTGAGGCTGAAGACAGCAGGAAAGCCCGCAGCCCCCAGGTCTGTGGGGCTATGCAAGCGGTTCCCAAAGAGCTTTAGAACAAGGCCTAGTTTTCCCTGCTGGCTCTTTGGGCGGGGGACCCATCTCCAGTCGTATGGCTATTTTTATGCCTGGCGCGTTGCGTAGTGGGAAAGGGTGGTTTTGAGGCTGAAGGCAGCAGGAAAGCCTGCAGCCCCCAGGTCTGTGGGGCTACGCAAGCGGTTCCCAAAGAGCTTTAGAACAAGGCATAGTTTTCCCTGCTGGCTCTTTGGGCGGGGGACCCATCTCCAGCCGTATATCCATTTTTGTGCCTGATGCGGCGCAAAGTGGGAAAGGGTGGCTTTGAGGCTGAAGGCAGCAGGAAAGCCCGCAGCCCCCAGGTCTGTGCGGCTACGCAAGCGGTCCCCAAAGAGCTTTAGAACAAGGCATAGTTTTCCCTGCTGGCTCTTTGGGCGGGGGACCCATCTCCAGCCGTATGGCCATTTTTGTGCCTGGCGCGGCGCCAAGTGGGTAAGGGTGGTGTCGAGGCTGTAGGCAGCAGCAAAGCCTGCAGCCCCCAGGTCTGTGGGGCCAAGCAAGCGGTTCCCAAAGAGCTTTAGAACAAGGCATAGTTTTCCCTGCTGGCTCTTTGGGCATGGGACCCATCTCCAGCCGTATGGCCATTTTTGTGCCTGGCGCGGCGCCAAGTGGGAAAGGGTGGCTTTGAGGCTGAAGGCAGCAGCAAAGCCCACAGCCCCCAGGTCTGTGGGGCTACGCAAGCGGTTCCCAGAGACCTTTAGAACAAGGCATAGTTTTCCCTGCTGGCTCTTTGGGCATGGGACCCATCTCCAGCCATATGGCCATTTTTGTGCCTGGCCCGGCGCCAAGAGGGAAAGGGTGGTGTCGAGGCTAAAGGCAGCAGGAAAGCCCGCAGCCCCCAGGTCTGTGGGGCTACGCAAGCGATTCCCAAAGAGCTTTAGAACAAGGCATAGTTTTCCCTGCTGGCTCTTTGGGCGGGGGACTCATCTCCAGCCGTATGGCCATTTTTGTGCCTGATAGGGCGCCAAGTGGGAAAGGGTGGCTTTGAGGCTGAAGACAGCAGGAAAGCCTGCAGCCCCCAGGTCTGTGGGGCTACGCAAGCGGTTCCCAAAGAGCTTTAGAACAAGGCATAGTTTTCCCTGCTGGCTCTTTGGGTGGGGGACCCATCTCCAGCCGTATGGCTATTTTTGTGCCTGACGCGGTGCGTAGTGGCATAGGGTGGTTTTGAGGCTGAAGGCAGCAGGAAAGCCCGCAGCCCCCACGTCTGTGGGGCCAAGCAAGCGGTTCCCAAAGAGCTTTAGAACAAGGCATAGTTTTCCCTGCTGGCTCTTTGGGCGGGAGACCCATCTCCAGCCGTATGGCCATTTTTGTGCCTGGCGCGGTGCGTAGTGGGAAAGGGTGGTTTTGACGCTGAAGGCAGCAGGAAAGCCCGCAGCCCCCAGGTCTGTGGGGCTACGCAAGCGGTTCCCAAAGAGCTTTAGAACAAGGCATAGTTTTCCCTGCTGGCTCTTTGGGCGGGGGACCCATCTCCAGCCGTATGGCCATTTTTGTGCCTGGCGCGGCGCCAAGTGGGTAAGGGTGGTGTCGAGGCTGAAGGCAGCAGCAAAGCCTGCAGCCCCCAGGTCTGTGGGGCTACGCAAGCGGTTCCCAAAGAGCTTTAGAACAAGGCATAGTTTTCCCTGCTGGCTCTTTGGGCGGGGGACCCATCTCCAGCCGTATGGCCATTTTTGTGCCTGATAGGGCGCCAAGTGGGAAAGGGTGGTGTCGAGGCTGAAGACAGCAGGAAAGCCCGCAGCCCCCACGTCTGTGGGGCCAAGCAAGCGGTTCCAAAAGAGCTTTAGAACAAGGCATAGTTTTCCCTGCTGGCTCTTTGGGCATGGGACCCATCTCCAGCCATAGGCCATTTTTGTGCCTGGCGCGGCGCCAAGTGGGAAAGGGTGGCTTTGAGGCTGAAGACAGCAGGAAAGCCTGCAGCTCCCAGGTCTGTGGGGCTATGCAAGCGGTTCCCAAAGAGCTTTAGAACAAGGCATAGTTTTCCCTGCTGGCTCTTTGGGCGGGGGACCCATCTCCAGCCGTATGGCCATTTTTGTGCCTGGCGCGGCGCGAAGTGGGAAAGGGTGGCTTTGAGGCTGAAGGCAGCAGGAAAGCCCGCAGCCCCCAGGTCTGTGGGGCTACGCAAGCGGTTCCCAAAGAGCTTTAGAACAAGGCATAGTTTTCCCTGCTGGCTCTTTGGGTGGGGGACCCATCTCCAGACGTATGGCCATTTTTGTGCCTGGCGCGGTGCGTAGTGGCATAGGGTGGTTTTGAGGCTGAAGGCAGCAGGAAAGCCCGCAGCCCCCACGTCTGTGGGGCCAAGCAAGCGGTTCCCAGAGAGCTTTAGAACAAGGCATAGTTTTCCCTGCTGGCTCTTTGGGCTGGGGACCCATCTCCAGCCATATGGCCATTTTTGTGCCTGGCGCGGTGCGTAGTGGGAAAGGGTGGTTTTGAGGCTGAAGGCAGCAGGAAAGCCCGCAGCCCCCACGTCTCTGGGGCCAAGCAAGCGGTTCCCAAAGAGCTTTAGAACAAGGCATAGTTTTCCCTGCTGGCTCTTTGGGCATGGGACCCATCTCCAGCCATAGGCCATTTTTGTGCCTGGCGCGGCGCCAAGTGGGAAAGGGTGGCTTTGAGGCTGAAGGCAGCAGCAAAGCCCGCAGCCCCCAGGTCTGTGGGGCTACGCAAGCGGTTCCCAAAGAGCTTTAGAACAAGGCATAGTTTTCCCTGCTGGCTCTTTGGGCGGGGGACCCATCTCCAGCCGTATGGCCATTTTTGTGCCTGATAGGGCGCCAAGTGGGAAAGGGTGGTTTCGAGGCTGAAGACAGCAGGAAAGCCTGCAGCCCCCAGGTCTGTGGGGCTACGCAAGCGGTTCCCAAAGAGCTTTAGAACAAGGCATAGTTTTCCCTGCTGGCTCTTTGGGCGGGGGACCCATCTCCAGCTGTATGGCCATTTTTGAGCCTGGCGCGGCGCCAGGTGGGAAAGGGTGGCTTTGAGGCTGAAGGCAGGAGCAAAGCCTGCAGCCCCCAGGTCTGTGGGGCTACGCAAGCGGTTCCCAAAGAGCTTTAGAACAAGGCATAGTTTTCCCTGCTGGCTCTTAGGGCGGGGGACCCATCTCCAGCCGTATGGCCATTTTTGAGCCTGGCGCAGCGCCAAGTGGGAAAGGGTGGTTTTGAGGCTGAAGGCAGCAGGAAAGCCCGCAGCCCCCAGGTCTGTGGGGCTACGCAAGCGGTTCCCAAAGAGCTTTAGAACAATGCATAGTTTTCCCTGCTCGCTCTTTGGGCGGGGGACCCATCTCCAGCCGTATGGCCATTTTTGTGCCTGGCGAAGCCCCAAGAGGGAAAGGGTGGCTTTGAATCTGAAGGCAGCAGGAAAGCCCGCAGCCCCCAGGTCTGTGGGGCTACGCAAGCGGTTCCCAAAGAGCTTTAGAACAAGGCATAGTTTTCCCTGCTGGCTCTTTTGGCAGGGGACCCATCTCCAGCCGTATGGCCATTTTTGTGCCTGGCGCGGTGCGTAGTGGGAAAGGGTGGTGTTGAGGCTGAAGGCAGCAGCAAAGCCTGCAGCCCCCAGGTCTGTGGGGCCAAGCAAGCGGTTCCCAAAGAGCTTTAGAACAAGGCATAGTTTTCCCTGCTGGCTCTTTGGGCGGGGGACCCATCTCCAGCCGTATGGCCATTTTTGTGCCTGGCCCGGCGCCAAGTGGGAAAGGGTGGCTTTGAGGCTGAAGGCAGCAGCAAAGCCCGCAGCCCCCAGGTCTGTGGGGCTACGCAAGCGGTTCCCAAAGAGCTTTAGAACAAGGCATAGTTTTCCCTGCTGGCTCTTTGGGCGGGGGACCCATCTCCAGCCGTATGGCCATTTTTGAGCCTGGAGCAGTGCCAAGTGGGAAAGGGTGGTTTTGAGGGTGAAGGCAGCAGGAAAGCCTGCAGCCCCCAGGTCTGTGGGGATACGCAAGCGGTTCCCAAAGAGCTTTAGAACAAGGCATAGTTTTCCCTGCTGGCTCTTTGGGCGGGGGACCCATCTCCAGCCGTATGGCCATTTTTGTGCCTGGCGCGGCGCCAAGTGGGAAAGGGTGGTGTCGAGGCTGAAGGCAGCAGGAAAGCCCGCAGCCCCCACGTTTGTGGGGCCAAGCAAGCGGTTCCCAAAGAGCTTTAGAACAAGGCATAGTTTTCCCTGCTGGCTCTTTGGGCCTGGGACCCATCTCCAGCCATAGGCCATTTTTGTGCTTGATAGGGCGCCAAGTGGGAAAGGGTGGCTTTGAGGCTGAAGGCAGCAGGAAAGCCTGCAGCCCCCAGGTCTGTGGGGCTACGCAAGCAGTTCCCAAAGAGCTTTAGAACAAGGCATAGTTTTCCCTGCTGGCTCTTTGTTCGGGGGACCCATCTCCAGCCATAGGCCATTTTTGTGCCTGGCCCGGCGCCCAGTGGGAAAGGGTGGCTTTGAGTCTTGAAGGCAGCAGGAAAGCCCGCAGCCCCCAGGTCTGTGGGGCTACGCAAGCGGTTCCCAAAGAGCTTTAGAACAAGGCATAGTTTTCCCTGCTGGCTCTCTGGGAGGGGGACCCATCTCCAGCCGTATGGCCATTTTTGAGCCTGGCGCGGCGCCAAGTGGGAAAGGGTTGTGTCGAGGCTAAAGGCAGCAGGAAAGCCCGCAGCCCCCAGGTCTGTGGGGCTACGCAAGCGGTTCCCAAAGAGCTTTAGAACAAGGCATAATTTTCCCTGCTGGCTCTTTGGGCGGGGGACCCATCTCCAGCCGTATGGCCATTTTTGTGCCTGGCGCAGCGCCAAGTGGGAAAGGGTGGTTTTGAGGCTGAAGGCAGCAGCAAAGCCTGCAGCCCCCAGGTCTGTGGGGCTACGCAAGCGGTTCCCAAAGAGCTTTAGAACAAGGCATAGTTTTCCCTGCTGGCTCTTTGGGCGGGGGACCCATCTCCAGCCGTATGGCCATTTTTGTGCCTGGCCGGGGGCCAAGTGGGAAAGGGTGGTTTTGAGGCTGAAGGCAGCAGGAAAGCCCGCAGCCCCCAGGTGTGTGGGGCTACGCAAGCGGTTCCCAAAGAGCTTTAGAACAAGGCATAGTTTTCCCTGCTGGCTCTTTGGGCATGGGACCCATCTCCAGCCATAGGCCATTTTTGTGCTTGATAGGGCGCCAAGTGGGAAAGGGTTGCTTTGAGGCTGAAGACAGCAGGAAAGCCCGCAGCCCCCAGGTCTGTGGGGCTACGCAAGCGGTTCCCAAAGAGCTTTAGAACAAGGCATAGTTTTCCCTGCTGGCTCTCTGGGCGGGGGACCCATCTCCAGCCGTATGGCCATTTTTGAGCCTGGCGCGGCGCCAGGTGGGAAAGGGTGGCTTTGAGGCTGAAGGCAGGAGCAAAGCCTGCAGCCCCCAGGTCTGTGGTGCTACGCAAGCGGTTCCCAAAGAGCTTTAGAACAAGGCATAGTTTTCCCAGCTGGCTCTTAGGGCATGGGACCCATCTCCAGCCATAGGCCATTTTTGTGCCTGGCGCGAAGCCAAGTGGGAAAGGGTGCTGTCGAGGCTGAAGGCAGCAGGAAAGCCCGCAGCCCCAAGGTCTGTGGGGCTACGCAAGCGGTTCCCAAAGAGCTTTAGAACAAGGCATAGTTTTCCCTGCTGGCTCTTTGGGCGGGGGACCCATCTCCAGTCGTATGGCTATTTTTATGCCTGGCGTGTTGCGTAGTGGGAAAGGGTGGTTTTGAGGCTGAAGGCAGCAGGAAAGCCTGCAGCCCCCAGGTCTGTGGGGCTACGCAAGCGGTTCCCAAAGAGCTTTAGAACAAGGCATAGTTTTCCCTGCTGGCTCTTTGGGCGGGGGACCCATCTCCAGCCGTATGGCCATTTTTGTGCCTGGCCGGGGGCCAAGTGGGAAAGGGTGGTTTTGAGGCTGAAGGCAGCAGGAAAGCCCGCAGCCCCCACGTGTGTGGGGCTACGCAAGCGGTTCCCAAAGAGCTTTAGAACAAGGCATAGTTTTCCCTGCTGGCTCTTTGGGCATGGGACCCATCTCCAGCCATAGGCCATTTTTGTGCTTGATAGGGCGCCAAGTGGGAAAGGGTGGTTTTGAGGCTGAAGGCAGCAGGAAAGCCCGCAGCCCCCAGGTCTGTGCGGCTACGCAAGCGGTTCCCAAAGAGCTTTAGAACAAGGCATAGTTTTCCCTGCTGGCTCTTTGGGCGGGGGACCCATCTCCAGCCGTATGGCCATTTTTGTGCCTGGCGCGGTGCGTAGTGGGAAAGGGTGGTTTTGAGGCTGAAGGCAGCAGGAAAGCCCGCAGCCCCTAGGTCTGTGGGGCCAAGCAAGCGGTTCCCAAAGAGCTTTAGAACAAGGCATAGTTTTCCCTGCTGGCTCTTTGGGCATGGGACCCATCTCCAGCCATAGGCCATTTTTGTGCTTGATAGGGCGCCAAGTGGGAAAGGGTTGCTTTGAGGCTGAAGACAGCAGGAAAGCCCGCAGCCCCCAGGTCTGTGGGGCTATGCAAGCGGTTCCCAAAGAGCTTTAGAACAAGGCCTAGTTTTCCCTGCTGGCTCTTTGGGCGGGGGACCCATCTCCAGTCGTATGGCTATTTTTATGCCTGGCGCGTTGCGTAGTGGGAAAGGGTGGTTTTGAGGCTGAAGGCAGCAGGAAAGCCCGCAGCCCCCAGGTCTGTGGGGCTACGCAAGCGGTTCCCAAAGAGCTTTAGAACAAGGCATAGTTTTCCCTGCTGGCTCTTTGGGCATGGGACCCATCTCCAGCCATAGGCCATTTTTGTGCTTGATAGGGCGCCAAGTGGGAAAGGGTGGTGTCGAGGCTGAAGGCAGCAGGAAAGCCCGCAGCCCCCAGGTCTGTGCGGCTACGCAAGCGGTCCCCAAAGAGCTTTAGAACAAGGCATAGTTTTCCCTGCTGGCTCTTTGGGCGGGGGACCCATCTCCAGCCGTATGGCCATTTTTGTGCCTGGCGCGGCGCCAAGTGGGTAAGGGTGGTGTCGAGGCTGTAGGCAGCAGCAAAGCCTGCAGCCCCCAGGTCTGTGGGGCCAAGCAAGCGGTTCCCAAAGAGCTTTAGAACAAGGCATAGTTTTCCCTGCTGGCTCTTTGGGCATGGGACCCATCTACAGCCGTATGGCCATTTTTGTGCCTGGCGCGGCGCCAAGTGGGAAAGGGTGGCTTTGAGGCTGAAGGCAGCAGCAAAGCCCGCAGCCCCCAGGTCTGTGGGGCTACGCAAGCGGTTCCCAGAGACCTTTAGAACAAGGCATAGTTTTCCCTGCTGGCTCTTTGGGCATGGGACCCATCTCCAGCCGTATGGCCATTTTTGTGCATGGCGCAGCGCCAAGTGGGAAATGGTGGTATCGAGGCTGAAGGCAGCAGGAAAGCCCGCAGCCCCCACGTCTGTGGGGCTACGCAAGCGGTTCCCAAAGAGCTTTAGAACAAGGCATAGTTTTCCCTGCTGGCTCTTTGGGCATGGGACCCATCTCCACCCATAGTCCATTTTTGTGCCTGATAGGGCGCCAAGTGGGAAAGGGTGGCTTTGAGGCTGAAGACAGCAGGAAAGCCTGCAGCCCCCAGGTCTGTGGGGCTACGCAAGCGGTTCCCAAAGAGCTTTAGAACAAGGCATAGTTTTCCCTGCTGGCTCTTTGGGTGGGGGACCCATCTCCAGCCGTATGGCTATTTTTGTGCCTGACGCGGTGCGTAGTGGCATAGGGTGGTTTTGAGGCTGAAGGCAGCAGGAAAGCCCGCAGCCCCCAGGTCTGTGGGGCCAAGCAAGCGGTTCCCAAAGAGCTTTAGAACAAGGCATAGTTTTCCCTGCTGGCTCTTTGGGCGGGGGACCCATCTCCAGCCGTATGGCCATTTTTGTGCCTGTCGCGGTGCGTAGTGGGAAAGGGTGGTTTTGAGGCTGAAGGCAGCAGGAAAGCCCGCAGCCCCCAGGTCTGTGGGGCTACGCAAGCGGTTCCCAAAGAGCTTTAGAACAAGGCATAGTTTTCCCTGCTGGCTCTTTGGGCGGGGGACCCATCTCCAGCCGTATGGCCATTTTTGTGCCTGGCGCGGCGCCAAGTGGGTAAGGGTGGTGTCGAGGCTGAAGGCAGCAGCAAAGCCTGCAGCCCCCAGGTCTGTGGGGCTACGCAAGCGGTTCCCAAAGAGCTTTAGAACAAGGCATAGTTTTCCCTGCTGGCTCTTTGGGCGGGGGACCCATCTCCAGCCGTATGGCCATTTTTGTGCCTGATAGGGCGCCAAGTGGGAAAGGGTGGTGTCGAGGCTGAAGGCAGCAGGAAAGCCCGCAGCCCCCACGTCTGTGGGGCCAAGCAAGCGGTTCCAAAAGAGCTTTAGAACAAGGCATAGTTTTCCCTGCTGGCTCTTTGGGCATGGGACCCATCTCCAGCCATAGGCCATTTTTGTGCCTGGCGCGGCGCCAAGTGGGAAAGGGTGGCTTTGAGGCTGAAGACAGCAGGAAAGCCTGCAGCTCCCAGGTCTGTGGGGCTATGCAAGCGGTTCCCAAAGAGCTTTAGAACAAGGCATAGTTTTCCCTGCTGGCTCTTTGGGCGGGGGACCCATCTCCAGCCGTATGGCCATTTTTGTGCCTGGCGCGGCGCCAAGTGGGAAAGGGTGGCTTTGAGGCTGAAGGCAGCAGGAAAGCCCGCAGCCCCCAGGTCTGTGGGGCTACGCAAGCGGTTCCCAAAGAGCTTTAGAACAAGGCATAGTTTTCCCTGCTGGCTCTTTGGGTGGGGGACCCATCTCCAGACGTATGGCCATTTTTGTGCCTGGCGCGGTGCGTAGTGGCATAGGGTGGTTTTGAGGCTGAAGGCAGCAGGAAAGCCCGCAGCCCCCACGTCTGTGGGGCCAAGCAAGCGGTTCCCAAAGAGCTTTAGAACAAGGCATAGTTTTCCCTGCTGGCTCTTTGGGCGGGGGACCCATCTCCAGCCATATGGCCATTTTTGTGCCTGGCGCGGTGCGTAGTGGGAAAGGGTGGTTTTGAGGCTGAAGGCAGCAGGAAAGCCCGCAGCCCCCACGTCTCTGGGGCCAAGCAAGCGGTTCCCAAAGAGCTTTAGAACAAGGCATAGTTTTCCCTGCTGGCTCTTTGGGCCTGGGACCCATCTCCAGCCATAGGCCATTTTTGTGCTTGATAGGGCGCCAAGTGGGAAAGGGTGGCTTTGAGGCTGAAGGCAGCAGGAAAGCCTGCAGCCCCCAGGTCTGTGGGGCTACGCAAGCAGTTCCCAAAGAGCTTTAGAACAAGGCATAGTTTTCCCTGCTGGCTCTTTGTTCGGGGGACCCATCTCCAGCCATAGGCCATTTTTGTGCCTGGCCCGGCGCCCAGTGGGAAAGGGTGGCTTTGAGTCTTGAAGGCAGCAGGAAAGCCCGCAGCCCCCAGGTCTGTGGGGCTACGCAAGCGGTTCCCAAAGAGCTTTAGAACAAGGCATAGTTTTCCCTGCTGGCTCTCTGGGAGGGGGACCCATCTCCAGCCGTATGGCCATTTTTGAGCCTGGCGCGGCGCCAAGTGGGAAAGGGTTGTGTCGAGGCTAAAGGCAGCAGGAAAGCCCGCAGCCCCCAGGTCTGTGGGGCTACGCAAGCGGTTCCCAAAGAGCTTTAGAACAAGGCATAATTTTCCCTGCTGGCTCTTTGGGCGGGGGACCCATCTCCAGCCGTATGGCCATTTTTGTGCCTGGCGCAGCGCCAAGTGGGAAAGGGTGGTTTTGAGGCTGAAGGCAGCAGCAAAGCCTGCAGCCCCCAGGTCTGTGGGGCTACGCAAGCGGTTCCCAAAGAGCTTTAGAACAAGGCATAGTTTTCCCTGCTGGCTCTTTGGGCGGGGGACCCATCTCCAGCCGTATGGCCATTTTTGTGCCTGGCCGGGGGCCAAGTGGGAAAGGGTGGTTTTGAGGCTGAAGGCAGCAGGAAAGCCCGCAGCCCCCAGGTGTGTGGGGCTACGCAAGCGGTTCCCAAAGAGCTTTAGAACAAGGCATAGTTTTCCCTGCTGGCTCTTTGGGCATGGGACCCATCTCCAGCCATAGGCCATTTTTGTGCTTGATAGGGCGCCAAGTGGGAAAGGGTTGCTTTGAGGCTGAAGACAGCAGGAAAGCCCGCAGCCCCCAGGTCTGTGGGGCTACGCAAGCGGTTCCCAAAGAGCTTTAGAACAAGGCATAGTTTTCCCTGCTGGCTCTCTGGGCGGGGGACCCATCTCCAGCCGTATGGCCATTTTTGAGCCTGGCGCGGCGCCAGGTGGGAAAGGGTGTTTTTGAGGCTGAAGGCAGGAGCAAAGCCTGCAGCCCCCAGGTCTGTGGTGCTACGCAAGCGGTTCCCAAAGAGCTTTAGAACAAGGCATAGTTTTCCCAGCTGGCTCTTAGGGCATGGGACCCATCTCCAGCCATAGGCCATTTTTGTGCCTGGCGCGAAGCCAAGTGGGAAAGGGTGCTGTCGAGGCTGAAGGCAGCAGGAAAGCCCGCAGCCCCAAGGTCTGTGGGGCTACGCAAGCGGTTCCCAAAGAGCTTTAGAACAAGGCATAGTTTTCCCTGCTGGCTCTTTGGGCGGGGGACCCATCTCCAGTCGTATGGCTATTTTTATGCCTGGCGTGTTGCGTAGTGGGAAAGGGTGGTTTTGAGGCTGAAGGCAGCAGGAAAGCCTGCAGCCCCCAGGTCTGTGGGGCTACGCAAGCGGTTCCCAAAGAGCTTTAGAACAAGGCATAGTTTTCCCTGCTGGCTCTTTGGGCGGGGGACCCATCTCCAGCCGTATGGCCATTTTTGTGCCTGGCCGGGGGCCAAGTGGGAAAGGGTGGTTTTGAGGCTGAAGGCAGCAGGAAAGCCCGCAGCCCCCACCTGTGTGGGGCTACGCAAGCGGTTCCCAAAGAGCTTTAGAACAAGGCATAGTTTTCCCTGCTGGCTCTTTGGGCATGGGACCCATCTCCAGCCATAGGCCATTTTTGTGCTTGATAGGGCGCCAAGTGGGAAAGGGTGGTTTTGAGGCTGAAGGCAGCAGGAAAGCCCGCAGCCCCCAGGTCTGTGCGGCTACGCAAGCGGTTCCCAAAGAGCTTTAGAACAAGGCATAGTTTTCCCTGCTGGCTCTTTGGGCGGGGGACCCATCTCCAGCCGTATGGCCATTTTTGTGCCTGGCGCGGTGCGTAGTGGGAAAGGGTGGTTTTGAGGCTGAAGGCAGCAGGAAAGCCCGCAGCCCCTAGGTCTGTGGGGCCAAGCAAGCGGTTCCCAAAGAGCTTTAGAACAAGGCATAGTTTTCCCTGCTGGCTCTTTGGGCATGGGACCCATCTCCAGCCATAGGCCATTTTTGTGCTTGATAGGGCGCCAAGTGGGAAAGGGTTGCTTTGAGGCTGAAGACAGCAGGAAAGCCCGCAGCCCCCAGGTCTGTGGGGCTATGCAAGCGGTTCCCAAAGAGCTTTAGAACAAGGCCTAGTTTTCCCTGCTGGCTCTTTGGGCGGGGGACCCATCTCCAGTCGTATGGCTATTTTTATGCCTGGCGCGTTGCGTAGTGGGAAAGGGTGGTTTTGAGGCTGAAGGCAGCAGGAAAGCCCGCAGCCCCCAGGTCTGTGGGGCTACGCAAGCGGTTCCCAAAGAGCTTTAGAACAAGGCATAGTTTTCCCTGCTGGCTCTTTGGGCATGGGACCCATCTCCAGCCATAGGCCATTTTTGTGCTTGATAGGGCGCCAAGTGGGAAAGGGTGGTGTCGAGGCTGAAGGCAGCAGGAAAGCCCGCAGCCCCCAGGTCTGTGCGGCTACGCAAGCGGTCCCCAAAGAGCTTTAGAACAAGGCATAGTTTTCCCTGCTGGCTCTTTGGGCGGGGGACCCATCTCCAGCCGTATGGCCATTTTTGTGCCTGGCGCGGCGCCAAGTGGGTAAGGGTGGTGTCGAGGCTGTAGGCAGCAGCAAAGCCTGCAGCCCCCAGGTCTGTGGGGCCAAGCAAGCGGTTCCCAAAGAGCTTTAGAACAAGGCATAGTTTTCCCTGCTGGCTCTTTGGGCATGGGACCCATCTCCAGCCGTATGGCCATTTTTGTGCCTGGCGCGGCGCCAAGTGGGAAAGGGTGGCTTTGAGGCTGAAGGCAGCAGCAAAGCCCGCAGCCCCCAGGTCTGTGGGGCTACGCAAGCGGTTCCCAGAGACCTTTAGAACAAGGCATAGTTTTCCCTGCTGGCTCTTTGGGCATGGGACCCATCTCCAGCCATATGGCCATTTTTGTGCCTGGCCCGGCGCCAAGAGGGAAAGGGTGGTGTCGAGGCTAAAGGCAGCAGGAAAGCCCGCAGCCCCCAGGTCTGTGGGGCTACGCAAGCGGTTCCCAAAGAGCTTTAGAACAAGGCATAGTTTTCCCTGCTGGCTCTTTGGGCGGGGGACTCATCTCCAGCCGTATGGCCATTTTTGTGCATGGCGCAGCGCCAAGTGGGAAATGGTGGTATCGAGGCTGAAGGCAGCAGGAAAGCCCGCAGCCCCCACGTCTGTGGGGCTACGCAAGCGGTTCCCAAAGAGCTTTAGAACAAGGCATAGTTTTCCCTGCTGGCTCTTTGGGCATGGGACCCATCTCCACCCATAGTCCATTTTTGTGCCTGATAGGGCGCCAAGTGGGAAAGGGTGGCTTTGAGGCTGAAGACAGCAGGAAAGCCTGCAGCCCCCAGGTCTGTGGGGCTACGCAAGCGGTTCCCAAAGAGCTTTAGAACAAGGCATAGTTTTCCCTGCTGGCTCTTTGGGTGGGGGACCCATCTCCAGCCGTATGGCTATTTTTGTGCCTGACGCGGTGCGTAGTGGCATAGGGTGGTTTTGAGGCTGAAGGCAGCAGGAAAGCCCGCAGCCCCCACGTCTGTGGGGCCAAGCAAGCGGTTCCCAAAGAGCTTTAGAACAAGGCATAGTTTTCCCTGCTGGCTCTTTGGGCGGGGGACCCATCTCCAGCCGTATGGCCATTTTTGTGCCTGTCGCGGTGCGTAGTGGGAAAGGGTGGTTTTGAGGCTGAAGGCAGCAGGAAAGCCCGCAGCCCCCAGGTCTGTGGGGCTACGCAAGCGGTTCCCAAAGAGCTTTAGAACAAGGCATAGTTTTCCCTGCTGGCTCTTTGGGCGGGGGACCCATCTCCAGCCGTATGGCCATTTTTGTGCCTGGCGCGGCGCCAAGTGGGTAAGGGTGGTGTCGAGGCTGAAGGCAGCAGCAAAGCCTGCAGCCCCCAGGTCTGTGGGGCTACGCAAGCGGTTCCCAAAGAGCTTTAGAACAAGGCATAGTTTTCCCTGCTGGCTCTTTGGGCGGGGGACCCATCTCCAGCCGTATGGCCATTTTTGTGCCTGATAGGGCGCCAAGTGGGAAAGGGTGGTGTCGAGGCTGAAGGCAGCAGGAAAGCCCGCAGCCCCCACGTCTGTGGGGCCAAGCAAGCGGTTCCAAAAGAGCTTTAGAACAAGGCATAGTTTTCCCTGCTGGCTCTTTGGGCATGGGACCCATCTCCAGCCATAGGCCATTTTTGTGCCTGGCGCGGCGCCAAGTGGGAAAGGGTGGCTTTGAGGCTGAAGACAGCAGGAAAGCCTGCAGCTCCCAGGTCTGTGGGGCTATGCAAGCGGTTCCCAAAGAGCTTTAGAACAAGGCATAGTTTTCCCTGCTGGCTCTTTGGGCGGGGGACCCATCTCCAGCCGTATGGCCATTTTTGTGCCTGGCGCGGCGCCAAGTGGGAAAGGGTGGCTTTGAGGCTGAAGGCAGCAGGAAAGCCCGCAGCCCCCCAGGTCTGTGGGGCTACGCAAGCGGTTCCCAAAGAGCTTTAGAACAAGGCATAGTTTTCCCTGCTGGCTCTTTGGGTGGGGGACCCATCTCCAGACGTATGGCCATTTTTGTGCCTGGCGCGGTGCGTAGTGGCATAGGGTGGTTTTGAGGCTGAAGGCAGCAGGAAAGCCCGCAGCCCCCACGTCTGTGGGGCCAAGCAAGCGGTTCCCAAAGAGCTTTAGAACAAGGCATAGTTTTCCCTGCTGGCTCTTTGGGCGGGGGACCCATCTCCAGCCATATGGCCATTTTTGTGCCTGGCGCGGTGCGTAGTGGGAAAGGGTGGTTTTGAGGCTGAAGGCAGCAGGAAAGCCCGCAGCCCCCACGTCTCTGGGGCCAAGCAAGCGGTTCCCAAAGAGCTTTAGAACAAGGCATAGTTTTCCCTGCTGGCTCTTTGGGCCTGGGACCCATCTCCAGCCATAGGCCATTTTTGTGCTTGATAGGGCGCCAAGTGGGAAAGGGTGGCTTTGAGGCTGAAGGCAGCAGGAAAGCCTGCAGCCCCCAGGTCTGTGGGGCTACGCAAGCAGTTCCCAAAGAGCTTTAGAACAAGGCATAGTTTTCCCTGCTGGCTCTTTGTTCGGGGGACCCATCTCCAGCCATAGGCCATTTTTGTGCCTGGCCCGGCGCCCAGTGGGAAAGGGTGGCTTTGAGTCTTGAAGGCAGCAGGAAAGCCCGCAGCCCCCAGGTCTGTGGGGCTACGCAAGCGGTTCCCAAAGAGCTTTAGAACAAGGCATAGTTTTCCCTGCTGGCTCTCTGGGAGGGGGACCCATCTCCAGCCGTATGGCCATTTTTGAGCCTGGCGCGGCGCCAAGTGGGAAAGGGTTGTGTCGAGGCTAAAGGCAGCAGGAAAGCCCGCAGCCCCCAGGTCTGTGGGGCTACGCAAGCGGTTCCCAAAGAGCTTTAGAACAAGGCATAATTTTCCCTGCTGGCTCTTTGGGCGGGGGACCCATCTCCAGCCGTATGGCCATTTTTGTGCCTGGCGCAGCGCCAAGTGGGAAAGGGTGGTTTTGAGGCTGAAGGCAGCAGCAAAGCCTGCAGCCCCCAGGTCTGTGGGGCTACGCAAGCGGTTCCCAAAGAGCTTTAGAACAAGGCATAGTTTTCCCTGCTGGCTCTTTGGGCGGGGGACCCATCTCCAGCCGTATGGCCATTTTTGTGCCTGGCCGGGGGCCAAGTGGGAAAGGGTGGTTTTGAGGCTGAAGGCAGCAGGAAAGCCCGCAGCCCCCAGGTGTGTGGGGCTACGCAAGCGGTTCCCAAAGAGCTTTAGAACAAGGCATAGTTTTCCCTGCTGGCTCTTTGGGCATGGGACCCATCTCCAGCCATAGGCCATTTTTGTGCTTGATAGGGCGCCAAGTGGGAAAGGGTTGCTTTGAGGCTGAAGACAGCAGGAAAGCCCGCAGCCCCCAGGTCTGTGGGGCTACGCAAGCGGTTCCCAAAGAGCTTTAGAACAAGGCATAGTTTTCCCTGCTGGCTCTCTGGGCGGGGGACCCATCTCCAGCCGTATGGCCATTTTTGAGCCTGGCGCGGCGCCAGGTGGGAAAGGGTGTTTTTGAGGCTGAAGGCAGGAGCAAAGCCTGCAGCCCCCAGGTCTGTGGTGCTACGCAAGCGGTTCCCAAAGAGCTTTAGAACAAGGCATAGTTTTCCCAGCTGGCTCTTAGGGCATGGGACCCATCTCCAGCCATAGGCCATTTTTGTGCCTGGCGCGAAGCCAAGTGGGAAAGGGTGCTGTCGAGGCTGAAGGCAGCAGGAAAGCCCGCAGCCCCAAGGTCTGTGGGGCTACGCAAGCGGTTCCCAAAGAGCTTTAGAACAAGGCATAGTTTTCCCTGCTGGCTCTTTGGGCGGGGGACCCATCTCCAGTCGTATGGCTATTTTTATGCCTGGCGTGTTGCGTAGTGGGAAAGGGTGGTTTTGAGGCTGAAGGCAGCAGGAAAGCCTGCAGCCCCCAGGTCTGTGGGGCTACGCAAGCGGTTCCCAAAGAGCTTTAGAACAAGGCATAGTTTTCCCTGCTGGCTCTTTGGGCGGGGGACCCATCTCCAGCCGTATGGCCATTTTTGTGCCTGGCCGGGGGCCAAGTGGGAAAGGGTGGTTTTGAGGCTGAAGGCAGCAGGAAAGCCCGCAGCCCCCACGTGTGTGGGGCTACGCAAGCGGTTCCCAAAGAGCTTTAGAACAAGGCATAGTTTTCCCTGCTGGCTCTTTGGGCATGGGACCCATCTCCAGCCATAGGCCATTTTTGTGCTTGATAGGGCGCCAAGTGGGAAAGGGTGGTTTTGAGGCTGAAGGCAGCAGGAAAGCCCGCAGCCCCCAGGTCTGTGCGGCTACGCAAGCGGTTCCCAAAGAGCTTTAGAACAAGGCATAGTTTTCCCTGCTGGCTCTTTGGGCGGGGGACCCATCTCCAGCCGTATGGCCATTTTTGTGCCTGGCGCGGTGCGTAGTGGGAAAGGGTGGTTTTGAGGCTGAAGGCAGCAGGAAAGCCCGCAGCCCCTAGGTCTGTGGGGCCAAGCAAGCGGTTCCCAAAGAGCTTTAGAACAAGGCATAGTTTTCCCTGCTGGCTCTTTGGGCATGGGACCCATCTCCAGCCATAGGCCATTTTTTGTGCTTGATAGGGCGCCAAGTGGGAAAGGGTTGCTTTGAGGCTGAAGACAGCAGGAAAGCCCGCAGCCCCCAGGTCTGTGGGGCTATGCAAGCGGTTCCCAAAGAGCTTTAGAACAAGGCCTAGTTTTCCCTGCTGGCTCTTTGGGCGGGGGACCCATCTCCAGTCGTATGGCTATTTTTATGCCTGGCGCGTTGCGTAGTGGGAAAGGGTGGTTTTGAGGCTGAAGGCAGCAGGAAAGCCCGCAGCCCCCAGGTCTGTGGGGCTACGCAAGCGGTTCCCAAAGAGCTTTAGAACAAGGCATAGTTTTCCCTGCTGGCTCTTTGGGCATGGGACCCATCTCCAGCCATAGGCCATTTTTGTGCTTGATAGGGCGCCAAGTGGGAAAGGGTGGTGTCGAGGCTGAAGGCAGCAGGAAAGCCCGCAGCCCCCAGGTCTGTGCGGCTACGCAAGCGGTCCCCAAAGAGCTTTAGAACAAGGCATAGTTTTCCCTGCTGGCTCTTTGGGCGGGGGACCCATCTCCAGCCGTATGGCCATTTTTGTGCCTGGCGCGGCGCCAAGTGGGTAAGGGTGCTGTCGAGGCTGTAGGCAGCAGCAAAGCCTGCAGCCCCCAGGTCTGTGGGGCCAAGCAAGCGGTTCCCAAAGAGCTTTAGAACAAGGCATAGTTTTCCCTGCTGGCTCTTTGGGCATGGGACCCATCTCCAGCCGTATGGCCATTTTTGTGCCTGGCGCGGCGCCAAGTGGGAAAGGGTGGCTTTGAGGCTGAAGGCAGCAGCAAAGCCCGCAGCCCCCAGGTCTGTGGGGCTACGCAAGCGGTTCCCAGAGACCTTTAGAACAAGGCATAGTTTTCCCTGCTGGCTCTTTGGGCATGGGACCCATCTCCAGCCATATGGCCATTTTTGTGCCTGGCCCGGCGCCAAGAGGGAAAGGGTGGTGTCGAGGCTAAAGGCAGCAGGAAAGCCCGCAGCCCCCAGGTCTGTGGGGCTACGCAAGCGGTTCCCAAAGAGCTTTAGAACAAGGCATAGTTTTCCCTGCTGGCTCTTTGGGCGGGGGACTCATCTCCAGCCGTATGGCCATTTTTGTGCATGGCGCAGCGCCAAGTGGGAAATGGTGGTATCGAGGCTGAAGGCAGCAGGAAAGCCCGCAGCCCCCACGTCTGTGGGGCTACGCAAGCGGTTCCCAAAGAGCTTTAGAACAAGGCATAGTTTTCCCTGCTGGCTCTTTGGGCATGGGACCCATCTCCACCCATAGTCCATTTTTGTGCCTGATAGGGCGCCAAGTGGGAAAGGGTGGCTTTGAGGCTGAAGACAGCAGGAAAGCCTGCAGCCCCCAGGTCTGTGGGGCTACGCAAGCGGTTCCCAAAGAGCTTTAGAACAAGGCATAGTTTTCCCTGCTGGCTCTTTGGGTGGGGGACCCATCTCCAGCCGTATGGCTATTTTTGTGCCTGACGCGGTGCGTAGTGGCATAGGGTGGTTTTGAGGCTGAAGGCAGCAGGAAAGCCCGCAGCCCCCACGTCTGTGGGGCCAAGCAAGCGGTTCCCAAAGAGCTTTAGAACAAGGCATAGTTTTCCCTGCTGGCTCTTTGGGCGGGGGACCCATCTCCAGCCGTATGGCCATTTTTGTGCCTGTCGCGGTGCGTAGTGGGAAAGGGTGGTTTTGAGGCTGAAGGCAGCAGGAAAGCCCGCAGCCCCCAGGTCTGTGGGGCTACGCAAGCGGTTCCCAAAGAGCTTTAGAACAAGGCATAGTTTTCCCTGCTGGCTCTTTGGGCGGGGGACCCATCTCCAGCCGTATGGCCATTTTTGTGCCTGGCGCGGCGCCAAGTGGGTAAGGGTGGTGTCGAGGCTGAAGGCAGCAGCAAAGCCTGCAGCCCCCAGGTCTGTGGGGCTACGCAAGCGGTTCCCAAAGAGCTTTAGAACAAGGCATAGTTTTCCCTGCTGGCTCTTTGGGCGGGGGACCCATCTCCAGCCGTATGGCCATTTTTGTGCCTGATAGGGCGCCAAGTGGGAAAGGGTGGTGTCGAGGCTGAAGGCAGCAGGAAAGCCCGCAGCCCCCACGTCTGTGGGGCCAAGCAAGCGGTTCCAAAAGAGCTTTAGAACAAGGCATAGTTTTCCCTGCTGGCTCTTTGGGCATGGGACCCATCTCCAGCCATAGGCCATTTTTGTGCCTGGCGCGGCGCCAAGTGGGAAAGGGTGGCTTTGAGGCTGAAGACAGCAGGAAAGCCTGCAGCTCCCAGGTCTGTGGGGCTATGCAAGCGGTTCCCAAAGAGCTTTAGAACAAGGCATAGTTTTCCCTGCTGGCTCTTTGGGCGGGGGACCCATCTCCAGCCGTATGGCCATTTTTGTGCCTGGCGCGGCGCCAAGTGGGAAAGGGTGGCTTTGAGGCTGAAGGCAGCAGGAAAGCCCGCAGCCCCCAGGTCTGTGGGGCTACGCAAGCGGTTCCCAAAGAGCTTTAGAACAAGGCATAGTTTTCCCTGCTGGCTCTTTGGGTGGGGGACCCATCTCCAGACGTATGGCCATTTTTGTGCCTGGCGCGGTGCGTAGTGGCATAGGGTGGTTTTGAGGCTGAAGGCAGCAGGAAAGCCCGCAGCCCCCACGTCTGTGGGGCCAAGCAAGCGGTTCCCAAAGAGCTTTAGAACAAGGCATAGTTTTCCCTGCTGGCTCTTTGGGCGGGGGACCCATCTCCAGCCATATGGCCATTTTTGTGCCTGGCGCGGTGCGTAGTGGGAAAGGGTGGTTTTGAGGCTGAAGGCAGCAGGAAAGCCCGCAGCCCCCACGTCTCTGGGGCCAAGCAAGCGGTTCCCAAAGAGCTTTAGAACAAGGCATAGTTTTCCCTGCTGGCTCTTTGGGCCTGGGACCCATCTCCAGCCATAGGCCATTTTTGTGCTTGATAGGGCGCCAAGTGGGAAAGGGTGGCTTTGAGGCTGAAGGCAGCAGGAAAGCCTGCAGCCCCCAGGTCTGTGGGGCTACGCAAGCAGTTCCCAAAGAGCTTTTAGAACAAGGCATAGTTTTCCCTGCTGGCTCTTTGTTCGGGGGACCCATCTCCAGCCATAGGCCATTTTTGTGCCTGGCCGCGCGCCCAGTGGGAAAGGGTGGCTTTGAGTCTTGAAGGCAGCAGGAAAGCCCGCAGCCCCCAGGTCTGTGGGGCTACGCAAGCGGTTCCCAAAGAGCTTTAGAACAAGGCATAGTTTTCCCTGCTGGCTCTCTGGGAGGGGGACCCATCTCCAGCCGTATGGCCATTTTTGAGCCTGGCGCGGCGCCAAGTGGGAAAGGGTTGTGTCGAGGCTAAAGGCAGCAGGAAAGCCCGCAGCCCCCAGGTCTGTGGGGCTACGCAAGCGGTTCCCAAAGAGCTTTAGAACAAGGCATAATTTTCCCTGCTGGCTCTTTGGGCGGGGGACCCATCTCCAGCCGTATGGCCATTTTTGTGCCTGGCGCAGCGCCAAGTGGGAAAGGGTGGTTTTGAGGCTGAAGGCAGCAGCAAAGCCTGCAGCCCCCAGGTCTGTGGGGCTACGCAAGCGGTTCCCAAAGAGCTTTAGAACAAGGCATAGTTTTCCCTGCTGGCTCTTTGGGCGGGGGGACCCATCTCCAGCCGTATGGCCATTTTTGTGCCTGGCCGGGGGCCAAGTGGGAAAGGGTGGTTTTGAGGCTGAAGGCAGCAGGAAAGCCCGCAGCCCCCAGGTGTGTGGGGGCTACGCAAGCGGTTCCCAAAGAGCTTTAGAACAAGGCATAGTTTTCCCTGCTGGCTCTTTGGGCATGGGACCCATCTCCAGCCATAGGCCATTTTTGTGCTTGATAGGGCGCCAAGTGGGAAAGGGTTGCTTGAGGCTGAAGACAGCAGGAAAGCCGCAGCCCCCAGGTCTGTGGGGCTACGCAAGCGGTTCCCAAAGAGCTTTAGAACAAGGCATAGTTTTCCCTGCTGGCTCTCTGGGCGGGGGACCCATCTCCAGCCGTATGGCCATTTTTGAGCCTGGCGCGGCGCCAGGTGGGAAAGGGTGTTTTTTGAGGCTGAAGGCAGGAGCAAAGCCTGCAGCCCCCAGGTCTGTGGTGCTACGCAAGCGGTTCCCAAAGAGCTTTAGAACAAGGCATAGTTTTCCCAGCTGGCTCTTAGGGCATGGACCCATCTCCAGCCATAGGCCATTTTGTGCCTGGCGCGAAGCCAAGTGGGAAAGGGTGCTGTCGAGGCTGAAGGCAGCAGGAAAGCCCGCAGCCCCAAGGTCTGTGGGGCTACGCAAGCGGTTCCCAAAGAGCTTTAGAACAAGGCATAGTTTTCCCTGCTGGCTCTTTGGGCGGGGGACCCATCTCCAGTCGTATGGCTATTTTTATGCCTGGCGTGTTGCGTAGTGGGAAAGGGTGGTTTTGAGGCTGAAGGCAGCAGGAGAAGCCTGCAGCCCCCAGGTCTGTGGGGCTACGCAAGCGGTTCCCAAAGAGCTTTAGAACAAGGCATAGTTTTCCCTGCTGGCTCTTTGGGCGGGGGACCCATCTCCAGCCGTATGGCCATTTTTGTGCCTGGCCGGGGGCCAAGTGGGAAAGGGTGGTTTTGAGGCTGAAGGCAGCAGGAAAGCCCGCAGCCCCCACGTGTGTGGGGCTACGCAAGCGGTTCCCAAAGAGCTTTAGAACAAGGCATAGTTTTCCCTGCTGGCTCTTTGGGCATGGGACCATCTCCAGCCATAGGCCATTTTTGTGCTTGATAGGGCGCCAAGTGGGAAAGGGTGGTTTTGAGGCTGAAGGCAGCAGGAAAGCCCGCAGCCCCCAGGTCTGTGCGGCTACGCAAGCGGTTCCCAAAGAGCTTTAGAACAAGGCATAGTTTTCCCTGCTGGCTCTTTGGGCGGGGGACCCATCTCCAGCCGTATGGCCATTTTTGTGCCTGGCGCGGTGCGTAGTGGGAAAGGGTGGTTTTGAGGCTGAAGGCAGCAGGAAAGCCCGCAGCCCCTAGGTCTGTGGGGCCAAGCAAGCGGTTCCCAAGAGCTTTAGAACAAGGCATAGTTTTCCCTGCTGGCTCTTTGGGCATGGGACCCATCTCCAGCCATAGGCCATTTTTTTGCTTGATAGGGCGCCAAGTGGGAAAGGGTTGCTTTGAGGCTGAAGACAGCAGGAAAGCCCGCAGCCCCCAGGTCTGTGGGGCTATGCAAGCGGGTTCCCAAAGAGCTTTAGAACAAGGCCTAGTTTTCCCTGATGGCTCTTTGGGCGGGGGACCCATCTCCAGTCGTATGGCTATTTTTATGCCTGGCGCGTTGCGTAGTGGGAAAGGGTGGTTTTGAGGCTGAAGGCAGCAGGAAAGCCCGCAGCCCCCAGGTCTGTGGGGCTACGCAAGCGGTTCCCAAAGAGCTTTAGAACAAGGCATAGTTTTCCCTGCTGGCTCTTTGGGCATGGGACC
>NW_026529958.1:0-24180 GCF_028500815.1 Rissa tridactyla
AAACGGGTGGTCCTCAGAAGATCCAACTTCTCCACCAAGCCACCGGCGGGGGGCAAGGGGCCCCCGTCACCGTGTCCTCGGTGCCCCAGGTGGGTGGGGGGGCGGCGGGGCGGCGGCCAGAGGTTGACGGTGCCCTTGAAGGTGGTCCTCCAACCTCAGGTGAGGTGGGGTGGGGTGGGGTGGAGAAGGGGAGGACCTTCTGGGGGGCTGGGGTGGGGTGGTTGGGGGCGGTTTGGGTGCTGCACCCAAGCGGGGTCTTGGTGGGACCAAGTCTTGGTCCTCGGTGGTGGCCAACCTTGGTCTTTGGGGCACCCAACCTTGGTGGCACCCAAGCGTGGTCCCTGGTAGCACCCAACCCTTGGTTCTCCACCCAACCGTGGTCCCTGGTGGCACCCAACCCTTGGTCCTGCACCCAACCGTGGTCTCCATGGCACCCAACCTTGGTTCTCCACCCAACCGTGGTCCCCCGGTAGCACCCAACCCTTGGTCCTGCACCCAACCGTGGTCTCCATGGCACCCACCCTTGGTTCTCCACCCAACCGTGGTCCCTGGTGGCACCCAACCCTTGGTCCTGCACCCAACCGTGGTCTCCGATGGACACCCACCCTTGGTTCTCCACCCAACCGTGGTCCCTGGTGGCACCCAACCCTTGGTCCTCCACCCAACCCTTGGTCCTCCACCCAACTGTGCTCCTTGGTAGCACCCAACCCTTGGTCCTCCACCCAACTGTGGTCCCTGGTGGCACCCAACCCTTGGTCCTCCACCCAACCGTGGTCCCTGGTAGCACCCACCCCTTGGTCCTCCACCCAACCCTTGGTCCTCCACCCAACTGTGCTCCTTGGTAGCACCCAACCCTTGGTCCTCCACCCAACCGTGGTCTCCACGGCACCCACCCTTGGTCCTCTACCCAACGGTGGGTCCCTGGTGGCACCCAACCCTTGTTCCTCCACCCACCCCTTGGTCCTCCACCCAACCGTGGTCCCCCGGTAGCACCCAACCCTTGGTCCTCCACCCAACCCTTGATCCTCCACCCAACCATGGTCTCCATGACACCCACCCCTTGGTCCTCCACCCAACCGTGGGTCCCTGGTAGCACCCAATCCTTGGTCCTCCACCCACCCCCTTGGTCCTCCACCCAACCGTGGTCCCTGGTAGCACCCAACCCTTCGTCCTCCACCCACCCCTTGGTCCTCCACCCAACCGTGGTCCCCGGTAGCACCCAACCCTTGGTCCTCCACCCAACCATGGTCTCCATGGCACCCAACCCTTGGTCCTCCACCCAACTGTGGTGCCTGGTAGCACCCACCCTTGGTCCTCCACCCAGCCGTGGTCCCTGGTAGCACCCACCCCTTGGTCCCTCCACCCAACCGTGGTCCCCGGTAGCACCCACCCCTTGGTCCTCCACCCAACCATGGTCTCCATGGCACCCAACCCTTGGTCTTCCACCCAACTGTGGTCCCTGGTGGCACCCACCCTTGGTCCTCCACCCCAACCGTGGTCCCTGGTAGCACCCCACCCTTGGTCCTCCACCCAACCGTGGTCCCCGGTAGCACCCAACCCTTGGTCCTCCACCCAACTGTGGTCTCCACGGCACCCCCCCCTTCTCCCCCGCAGGCCGGCTCATCTCAGGGGGGTTCCCCGGGCCTCTCGGTGGTGAAGGTCCTCAGCAGCAGCGAGGTGGCCGCTTTGACCACCCCTTCGTCCCGCGGCCCTTCGGAAGAAACGCGGAAATTGGACCATCAGAAGAAACAGGAGAAAGCCAACCGGATCGTCGCCGAAGCCATCGCTCGGGGCCCGGGCCCGGGGGGAGCAGAACATCCCTCGGGTCCTCAACGAGGACGAGTTGCCCAGCGTCCGTCCCGAGGAAGAGGGCGACCGGAAACGTCGTCGCAAGGGGGCGGGTGACAGGGCCACGCCCAAAGAGGAGAGACCTCGGAAGGGCAAAGGTCAAGGCGGAGGCGGGAAAAGCAAAGGGCGGAGCAAACCCAGGTGAGATGCCTTCAAGGAGGCGGGAAAAGGGGAGGGGGGGGGATTCGGTGGCACCCAACCCTTGGTCCTCGTTGTCACCCGGTCGTGGTCCTCGTTGTCCCCAACCCATGGTCCTCGGTGTCCCCCAACCCTTGGTCCTCGGTGTCCCCAACCCATGGTCCTCGGTGTCCCCAACCCATGGTCCTTGGTGTCACCCAACCGTGGTCTTTGGTGTCGCCCAACCCTTGGTCTTGGTTGTCCCCAAGTCTTGGTCTTGGTTGTCCCCCAACCCTTGGTCCTCGTTGTCCCCAGCCCTTGGTCCTCGGTGTCACCCAACCCTTGGTCCTCGGTGTCACCCAACCCTTGGTCCTCGGTGTCACCCAACCGTGGTCTTGGGTGTGGCCCAAGCCTTGGTCTTGGTTGTCCCCAAGTCTTGGTCCTCCTTGTCACCCGGTCATGGTCCTCATTGTCCTCCAACCCTGGTCTTGGTTGTCCCCCAACCCTTGGTCCTGGTTGTCCCCAACCCTTGCTCCTCCTTGTCACCTGGTCATGGTCCTCGGTGTCCCCCAACCCTTGGTGCTCGCTGTCGCCCAGTCGTGGTCTTTGGTGTCACCTGGTCCTGGTCGTGGTTGTCACCCAACCCTGGGTCACGGTTGTCGCCCAACCCTTGGTCCTCATTGTCCCCAAGTCTTGGTCTTCGTTGTCACCCGCTCGTGGTCCTTGTTGTCCCCCAACCCTTGGTCTTGGTTGTCACCCAACCCTTGGTCCTCGTTGCCACCCAACCATGGTCTTCAGTGTCACCCAACCCTGGTGGTGGTTGTGGCCCAAGTCTTGGTCTTGGTTGTCCCCAAGTCTTGGTCCTCGTTGTCCCCAACCGTTGGTCCTCCTTGTCCCCGACCCTTGACCTCCTTGTCCCCAACCCTTGACCTCGTTGACCCCAACCCTTGAACCTCGTTGACCCCAACCCTCGACTTCGTTGACCCCAACCCTCGACCTCGTCGTCCCCGACCTCATCCGTGGGGCAAACCCCCGGAGAAGGTCGTCCCCCGGCTAACGTCCCCGTGTCACGTGTGTGTCCCCCCGCCCCGCCCCGCCCTGCCCCGCCCCGCCAGCACCATCACCCCGGTGGTGGGGAAGAAACGCAAGCGCAACGCTTCCTCCGACAACTCGGACGCCGAGGTCGTGCCGGCCCCGTCCCCCCGGGAGGAAGAAGAAACCAGCGTCCAGGTGGGGATCCGTAACCTCGAGGCCCCCCGCGACGTTCCCGCCCCGCCCCGCCCCGCCCCCCGACGGCCTTCGGCCTCATCCCCCGCCCTTTTCCAGAAGCGACGTTCCAACCGGCAAGTCAAACGCAAGAAATACACGGAAGATTTGGACATCAAGATCACCGACGACGAGGAAGACGAAGAGTTGGACGTCACGGGACCCGTTCGCCCCGAACAACCGCCCGTATCCCAACCTCCCGTCCCGGAGCCGGAACCGGAAGGCGAGACGTTGCCTTCCATGCAATTTTTTGTGGTGGGACGTTTATTCCCTCTCTTTTTTTTATTTTTTTTTTTTTTTGGAATTTGGGGTGGGGGTGGGGGTGGGGTCCGCCGTCGTCTTCCTCTCCTTTTTCTCCCGTCGTCCGTTTTTCGGCGCTTTTCCCCCCAATCTCTCCCTCTTTTCCGCCCCTTCCCCGCCTTCCAGGAGAACCCCAGCGAGGAAGACGCCGCCATCGTGGACAAGGTCCTCTCCATGAGGGTGGTGAAGAAAGAGGTGAGGGACCCAGCCCCCCCCCCCCCTCCCCCATCCCAACCCCGTGGGGGGGCGGCGGGGACCTTCCGGCGCTTTCACCCGTCCCCGTTTCCTTTCTCCGCAGCTTCCGTCGGGGCAGTTGACGGAATCGGAAGAGTTTTTCGTCAAGTACAAGAACTAGTAGGTGGTGGCGGGAGGTGGGGGGAGGGGGTGGGGCCTCGGGACCCCTCTGGGCGGGTGGCGCCGTTGGGTGGAGCCTCTCGGAAGGGGTTGAGCGTCTACGACGGGGGGGGACACAACCCTCGGAGGCGTCTCCGAGGAGGCGGCTCCAAAAAAGGCCTCCAGCGACCCCAAAATTGCGTCGCCGGAAGACGGGGCGGGGGGGGGACGGGGGGACGGGACACGCACAACGATGACGCCGACGTGACGTTTTGACCCCCCACCCCCCCCCCCCGCCAGCTCCTACCTCCACTGCGAGTGGGCCACCATCGACCAGCTGGAGAAGGACAAGAGGATCCACCAGAAGCTGAAGCGGTTCAAGACCAAGATGACCCAGATGCGCCATTTTTTCCACGAGGTGGGGTTTGTTTCGGGGGAGGGGAGCGGGGGGCGGGGCCGGTTCCCGGAGCCCGTTGACCTCCCCCCGTCTTCCCCGTTGACCTCCCCTGTCTTCTCCATCTTCTCCGAAGGACGAAGAACCCTTCAACCCCGACTACGTAGAGGTGGACCGCATCCTGGACGAGTCCCACAGCGTCGATAAGGACAACGGGGAGGTGAGGCCGGGCCGTTGGCGGACCTTCACCCCCCCCCCCCACCCCCGAAACGACGTTCCTCCTCATCTCCGCCCCCGTTTCCGGTCCCACCAGCCCGTGGTCTACTACCTGGTCAAGTGGTGCTCCCTCCCCTACGAGGACAGCACCTGGGAGCTCAAAGAAGACGTCGACGAAGGGAAAATCGGCGAATTCAAGAGGATCCAAGCCCGGCACCCGGAGCTCAAACGTTTGGTGAGCTTTCCCGCCTCTTCTTCTCCCACCCTCCTCCGCGTTCGGGACCTTCTCGAGGTCTTCTCCCGTCTCCCTTCAGCCCCGTCCTCAAGCCGGTTCCTGGAAGAAACTGGAGCTCTCCCACGAGTACAAGAACGGCAACCGCCTGCGGGAATACCAGCTGGAAGGGGTCAACTGGCTGCTCTTCAACTGGTACAACAGGTGAGGGGGGGCGGGGTCGGCCGCCTCGTCACCTCCGCCCCGCCGCCGGGTCGTCACCTTCTTCATCTTCCTCCTCCTCCTCCTCCTCCGCCCCGTCACCGTGCAGGCAGAACTGCATCTTGGCCGACGAGATGGGGTTGGGGAAGACCATCCAATCCATCGCGTTCCTGCAAGAGGTCTACAACGTCGGGGTGAGGGGCCCTTTCCTGGTCATCGCCCCGCTCTCCACCATCACCAACTGGGAGAGGGAGTTCAACACCTGGACGGAGATGAACAGCATCGTCTACCACGGCAGCTTGGCCTCCCGCCAGATGATCCAGCAGTACGAGATGTACTGCAAAGACTCCCGGGTAAGGCCGACGCCGGCGGCGGGGCGGGGACCTTCTCCGGGGACCTCGTGGTGGTGGGGGGGGAAAAGGGGAACGGCGAGGCCGCAAGGTCTACCCCCTTCCCAGGGTCGCCTCATCCCCGGCGCTTACAAATTCGACGCCCTCATCACCACCTTCGAGATGATCCTCTCCGACTGCCCCGAGCTGCGGGAGATCGAGTGGCGCTGCGTCATCATCGACGAGGCCCACCGCCTGAAGAACCGCAACTGCAAGCTCCTCGACAGCCTCAAGCACATGGATCTGGTGAGGGCCCCGGCGGGGGCGGGAGGAGAAGGAGGAAGGTCCCGGCTCCTCTCCGTGGGGCGGGACGGGGCGGTTCGAAGGCGTTTGTGGGGTCTTGGCTGCAGCTGGAGATGTTTGGACCCGGTCCTACACTGCTGGGGATGGTCTTGAAGGTCCACGTGGGGGTCTCGGTTGCATCTGGAGGTGTTTGGGGTCATCCCGTGCCCCAAGGGATGCTCTTGAAGGTCCATGTGGGGGCCTTGGTAGGATCTAGGGATGATTGGGCTCATCCCGTGCCCCAAGGGATGGTCCTGGAGATCCACATGGGGGTCTTGGTTGCATCTGGAGATGTTTGGGGTCATCCCGTGCCCCAAGGGATGGTCCTGGAGGTCCACAGGGGGGTCCTGGTTGCATCTGGAGGTGTTTGGGGTCATCCCGTGCCCCAAGGGATGCTCTTGAAGGTCCATGTGGGGGCCTTGGTAGGATCTAGGGATGATTGGGCTCATCCCGTGCCCCAAGGGATGGTCCTGGAGATCCACATGGGGGTCTTGGTTGCATCTGGAGATGTTTGGGGTCATCCCGTGCCCCAAGGGATGGTCCTGGAGGTCCACAGGGGGGTCCTGGTTGCATCTGGAGGTGTTTGGGGTCATCCCGTGCCCCAAGGAATGGTCTTGAAGGTCCATGTGGGGGCTTTGGTAGGATCTAGGGATGATTGGGCTCATCCCGTGCCCCAAGGGATGGTCCTGGAGGTCCACGTGAGGGTCTTGGCTGCATCTGGAGATGTTGGGGCTTGTCCTGCATCCCAAGGGATGGTCCTGGAGGTGCACAGGGGGGTCTTGGTTGCATCTGGAGATGTTTGGGGTCATCCCGTGCCCTAAGGGACGGTCCTGGAGGTCCATGTGGGGGCCTTGGTTGCATCTGGAGATGTTTGGACCTGTCCTACACCCCTGGGGATGGCCCTGGAGGTGCATATTGGGCTCTTGGTTGCATCTGGAGATGTTGGGGCCTGTCCTACGTCCCAAGGGATGGTCCTGGAGGTCCATGGGGGGGGGCCTTGGTTGCATCTGGAGATGTTTGGGCTCATCCCGTGCCCCAGGGGATGGTCCTGGAGGTCCACATGGGGGTCTTGGTTGCCTGTGGAGATGTTGGGGCCTGTCCCATGCCCGTCCCACCCCAAACCGTCCCGTTCTTCACCCCGCCTTGGTCCTCAGGAACACAAGGTCCTCTTGACGGGCACCCCGCTCCAGAACACGGTGGAGGAGCTCTTCAGCCTCCTCCACTTCCTGGAACCTTCCCAGTTCCCTTCCGAAGCCGAATTCCTCAAGGATTTTGGGGACCTCAAGACGGAGGAGCAGGTGAGGAGAACCGGGGCCGCCCCAAACTTTTCCTTGGCCGCCGAGGTCCCGCCCGGCTCACGGCGTCTTCTCCTTGCTGGTCCCTCCAGGTGCAGAAGCTCCAGGCCATCTTGAAGCCCATGATGCTCCGTCGGTTGAAGGAAGACGTGGAGAAGAACTTGGCCCCCAAGCAGGAGACCATCATCGAGGTGGAGTTGACCAACATCCAGAAGAAATATTACCGGGCCATCTTGGAGAAGAACTTCTCCTTCCTTTCCAAAGGAGCTGGTCACACCAACATGCCCAACCTTCTCAACACCATGATGGAACTTCGCAAGTGTTGCAACCACCCCTACCTCATCAACGGTGAGGAACCCCAACGCTTGGGGTGAGGGCTTGGGGGTGGGGAACGGCGTCCCGGGACCTCCCACCCACCGGTGGACAACCTTGGGGGGTCAACACCGCCCCATCCTGGTCTTTACCGGGGATTTGGTGGCCTCTGGGGTTGGGGTTTGGTCTTCTCCAAGCTTTGTAGACCTCGAGGTGGCGGCGGAGGAGGTTCTTCAGCTCGTCTGCTTGGGCGTTGACGCTCCTCAAGCGTGTCATGGGTGGGGTGTCACCCGAGAAGGTCTCGGGGGCCACCTTTGTAGACCTCGAGGTGGCGGTGGAGGAGGTTCTTCAGCTCGTCTACTTGGGCTTTGATGCTCCTCAAGCGTTTCATGGGTGGGGCGTCACCCGAGAAGACCTCAGGGGCCACCCCGCTGATGGTCCTCGCCCCCCCTCCCCCTTTTCCAGGCGCGGAGGAGAAGATCCTGGCGGAATTCCGCGAGTCCTGCCACCACCACGTCCCCCCCGACTTCCACCTGCAGGCCATGGTCCGCTCGGCCGGCAAACTGGTCCTCATCGACAAGCTCCTGCCCAAACTCAAAGCCGGCGGCCACAAGGTCCTCATCTTCTCCCAGATGGTGCGGTGCCTCGACATCTTGGAGGACTACCTCATCCAGAAGAGGTAGGGGACCCCGGGGCGGCCCCGTGGGGCTTGGAGGGGGGGGGTTGGTCGCCTGGAGGACCTTCGTCGGCGTCTCTTCGTGGCAGGTACCTCTACGAGCGCATCGACGGGAGGGTGCGGGGCAACCTGCGGCAGGCGGCCATCGACCGCTTCAGCAAACCCGACTCCGACCGTTTCGTCTTCCTCCTCTGCACCCGGGCCGGCGGGTTGGGCATCAACCTCACCGCCGCCGACACCTGCATCATCTTCGACTCCGACTGGAACCCCCAAAACGATCTCCAGGTGGCCCACCCCCGCCCCACCCCGCCGTCCTCTCCCGCTTCGACCCTCGTGGGGGTTTTTTTTTTTTTGGGGGGGGGGAGGGTTTTAATTGAATTTTCGTCCCGCCGCAGGCTCAGGCGCGGTGTCACCGCATCGGGCAGAGCAAAGCGGTGAAGGTCTACCGCCTCATCACCCGCAACTCCTACGAGAGGGAGATGTTCGACAAGGCCAGCCTCAAGTTGGGCTTGGACAAGGCCGTCCTGCAGTCCATGAGCGGCCGGGAGGGCAACATCGCGGGGGTAAGGGGGGGTTTGGGGCGGGGGAGGCCCCCTGGGTGACGCTCTTCAAGAGAAACGGGGCGTTGGAGACCAAAGGATGGGGGTCTACCAAGGAAAAAGGGGGTTGGAGACGAAAGGATGGGGGTCTACCAAGAGAAACGGGGCGTTGGAGACCAAAGGATGGGGGTCTACCAAGAGAAACGGGGCGTTGGAGACCAAAGGATGGGGGTCTACCAAAGGAAAATGGGGTTGAAGACCAAAGGATGGGGGTCTACCAAGGGAAACAGGGCGTTGGAGACCCCGTGGGTGACGTTCTTCAAGAGAAACAGGGCATTGGAGACCAAAGGATGGGGGTCTACCAAGGGGAACAGGGTTGAAGACCAAAGGATGGGGGTCTACCAAGGAAAAAGGGGGTTGGAGACCAAAGGATGGGGGTCTACCAAGGGGAACAGGGTTGGAGACCAAAGGATGGGGGTCTACCAAGGGAAACAGGGCGTTGGAGACCAAAGGATGGGGGTCTACCAAGGGGAACGAGGTTGAAGACCAAAGGATGGGGGTCTACCAAGGGGAACAGGGCGTTGGAGACCAAAGGATGGGGGTCTACCAAGGAAAAAGGGGGTTGGAGACCAAAGGATGGGGGTCTACCAAGGGGAACGGGGTTGAAGACCAAAGGATGGGGGTCTACCAAGAGAAACGGGGCGTTGGAGACCAAAGGATGGGGGTCTACCAAGGGGAACGGGGTTGAAGACCAAAGGATGGGGGTCTACCAAGGGGAACAGGGCGTTGGAGACCAAAGGATGAGGGTCTACCAAGGGGAACGGGGTGTTGGAGACCCCGTGGGTGATGTTCTTCAAGAGAAACGGGGCGTTGGAGACGAAAGGATGGGGATCTACCAAGAGAAACAGGGCGTTGGAGACCAAAGGATGGGGGTCTACCAAGGGGAACGGGGTTTGAAGACCAAAGGATGGGGGTCCACCAAGAGAAACAGGGTTTGAAGACCATGAGGATGGGGGTCTACCAAGGGAAACGGGGTTGGAGACCAAAGGATGGGGGTCTACCAAGGGGAACGGGGCGTTGGAGACCAAAGGATGGGGGTCTACCAAGGGAAATGGGGTTTGAAGACCAAAGGATGGGGGTCTACCAAGGGGAACGGGGTGGTCTTCGACCCCTCGTGTGGGCGTCCTCCAAGAGCAACCATGGCGAAGCCCCTCGCCTTGACCCGGAGCTCCGCCGGTGGGACCGAGGCGGTGGGTGGGCGGGGGGGAGGGGGGGTCGTTTGACCTCCCTCCTCCTCCTCCTCCTTCCCGGCCAGATCCAACAGTTCTCCAAGAAGGAGATCGAGGACCTGCTGCGCAAAGGGGCCTACGCCGCCATCATGGAAGAGGACGACGAAGGTTCCAAGTTCTGCGAGGAGGACATCGACCAGATCCTCCTGCGCCGCACCACCACCATCACCATCGAGAGCGAGGGCAAGGGCTCCACCTTCGCCAAGGTATCTCCGACGGGGTGGGGACTTCTCCGTCCATCCGTCCGTCTTGGTTCTTGGTGGAGAACGTAGGCCAGGTCCAGATCTGCTCTGGTGGCAACCACCAGGAGGTTCTTGGTGGAGAACACGGACCAGATGTAGGTCGAGGTGTGTTTTGGTGGCAACCACCAGGAGGTTCTCAGGGGAGGGAGAAGGTGGATCCAGCTCAAGGTGGGTCTTGGTGGCAACCACAGGGAGGTTCTTGGTGGAGAACGTAGGCGTCCCCTCCCGGGGTGGGATCCACGAGACGTTTCACGGGGTCTTTTTTTTTTTTTTTTTGGGTCGTTTCAGGCCAGTTTCGTGGCTTCGGAAAACCGCACGGACATCGCTTTGGACGACCCCAACTTTTGGCAGAAATGGGCCAAAAAAGCCGACTTGGACCTGGAGCTCCTCAACAGCAAGGTGGGAGAGGACGCCGAAGGGCGGGGGAGGGGGCGGTGGAAGGAGGAGGGAGACGGGAGGCGTTGACCTTGACTTTGAGGTGTCTTCTCCATCTTGGTGGGCCCAGAACAACCTAGTGATCGACACGCCGCGGGTGAGGAAGCAGACGAGGCACTTCAGCACCCTCCGGGACGACGACCTGGTGGAGTTTTCCGACCTGGAGAGCGAAGACGAGGAGAAACCCAGGTCCCGGCGCCACGAGAGGCACCACCACCACCCCCCCCACCACCACCACCAGCCCCACCACCACCACCACCCCCACCAGCAGCAGCCCCACCAGCAGAGCCTGCACCACCCTTACGGGCGGACCGACTGCTTCCGGGTGGAGAAACATCTCCTGGTCTACGGGTGAGGACGGGGGGGGCTCACGGGGGTTTCGGTGGCGACCACCGGGGAGGTTCTGGGGGGAGGGAGGAGGCGGATCCGGCTCGAGGTGGCTTTTGGTGGCAACCACCAGGAGGTTCTTGGTGAAGAACATGGACTAGATGTAGGTCGAGGTGGGTCCTGGTGGCAACCATGAAGAGGTTCTTGGTGGAGAACATAGAGCAGCTCAAGGTGTGTTTTGGTGGCAACCACCAGGAGGTTCTCAGTGGAGGGAGAAGGTGGATCCAGCTCAAGGTGGGTCTTGGTGGCAACCACGAGGGAGGTTCTTGGTGGAGAACGTAGACCAGGTTCACATCTAGGTGCGTTCTGGTTGCAACCACGAGGAGGTTCTTGGTGGAGAACATGGACCAGATGTAGGTCAAGGTGGGTTCTGGTGGCAACCACGAGGAGGTTCTCGGGGGAGGGAGAAGATGGATCCAGCTCAAGGTGGGTCTTGGTGGCAACCACGAGGAGGTTCTTGGTGGAGAACGTAGGCCAGGTCCAGATCTGCTCTAGTGGCAACCACCAGGAGGTTCTTGGTGGAGGACATGGACCAGGTGTAGGTCGAGGTATGTTCTGGTGGCGACCACGAGGAGGTTCTTAGTGGAGGACATGGACCAGATGAAGGTTGAGGTGGGTTCTGGTGGCGACCACAAGGAGGTTCTTAGTGGAGGACATGGACCAGATGAAGGTTGAGGTGGGTTCTGGTGGCAACCACGAGGAGGTTATTGGTGGAGAACGTAGGCCAGGTCCAGATCTGCTCTGGTGGCAACCACCAGGAGGTTCTTGGTGGAGAACACGGACCAGATCTAAGTCTAGGTGGGTTTTGGTGGTGACATCTGGATGGACGTGCGTTCTGGTGGCAACCACGAGATGTTCGGAGAGCTGGGGCCCGCCCCCTCCCCCTCCGAGGACCTCCCCGACCTTCTCCTCTCCTCCCCGTTCAGGTGGGGCCGTTGGCGGGAGATCTTGACCCACGGCCGTTTCAAACGCCGCCTTTCGGAACGGGACGTGGAGACCATCTGCCGGACCATCTTGGTGTATTGTCTTCTCCATTACCGGGGCGACGAGAACATCAAGAGCTTCATCTGGGACCTCATCAGCCCTACGGAAAACGGCAAGACCAAGGAGCTCCAGAACCACTCCGGTGAGGTCCTTCCGGGAAGTTTGAACGGTGGCGGTTGGGTGGTGGAACCCGACGCCGGGACCTCTCTTGGAAGGTCCTTGCCTTTGACGTTGGTCTTCTCCGTCCCACCCCAGGGCTTTCCATCCCGGTTCCTCGAGGCCGGAAGGGGAAGAAAGTGAAAGCGCAGAATTCCTTCGATCTCCAAAAAGCCGAGTGGATCCGGAGATACGACCCCGACGCCCTCTTCCAGGACGAGAGCTACAAGAAGCACCTCAAACACCAGTGCAACAAGTGGGTGGGGGTCTCCTGGGCGGCCACCGGCGGCGGGTCTTCTCCAACCCCGCCCCCGGCCCGGCCCTTCCCTCCTCGGGTGGGTTCTTCTTCTCCTCCCCGGTGGCCCAGCCTCTCCCGTCCCCCGGCAGGGTCCTGCTGAGGGTGCGGATGCTCTACTACCTGCGGCAGGAGGTCATCGGGGAACAGGCGGAGAAGGTCCTGGCGGGGGGCGGTGGCCAGGTGAGGCGGCGGGACCTTCCTGGAGGGTCTCCAGAACCTCCTTGAGATCCTCCGCAACCTCTTCGGGGCGGCTCGAGGTCCTCCAGAACCTTCGTGGGATGGGTTGAGGTTCTCCAGAACCTCCTGGAGGTCCACCAGAACTTCCTTGAGATCCTCCAGAATCTCTTTGGGGTGATCCAAGGTTCTCCAGAACCTCTTTGAGGTGGTTCAAGGCCCTCCAGAACCTCTTTGAGGTCCTCCAGAACCTCTTTGGGGTGGTTTGAGGTTCTCCAGAACCTCTTTGAGATCCTCCAGAACCTCTTTGGGGTGGTTCGAGGTCCTCCAGAACCTCTTTGAGAATCTTCCAGAACCTCGTTGGGGTGGTTTGAGGTCCTCCAGAACCTCCTTGAGATTCTCCACAAGCTCTTTGGGGTGGTTGAGGTCCTCCAGAACCTCTTTGAGGTCCTCCAGAACCTCTTTGGGGTGGTTGAGGTTCTCCAGAACCTCTTTGGGATGGTTTGAGGTCCTCCAGAACCTCCTTGAGATCCTCCAGAACCTCTTTGGGATGGTTTGAGGTCCTCCAGAACCTCCTGGAAGTTCTCCACAGCCTCCTTGAGATCCTCCAGACCCTCTTTGTGGTGGGTCGAGGTTCTCCAGACCCTCTTCGGGGTGGTTTGAGATGCTCCAGAACCTCTGTGGGGTGGGTTGAGGTTCTCCAGCACCTCCTTGAGGTTCTCCAGCCCCACTTTTGGGTCCCTGGGGGTTGCCCCAACCCCCGCTTTCGGGCTCCCCCAGGACCCCCCCCCCCATTTTCTTCCCGCCCCACAGCGAGATCGACATCTGGTTCCCCTTGGTGGAACAGCTGGAGGTCCCCACCTCCTGGTGGGACGCCGAAGCCGACAAATCCCTCCTCATCGGGGTCTTCAAACACGGTAGGGACCCCGGGGGGGGGGGGCGGGGGGGGACACACCCCGGCTTTGGAGGTAAAATCCGGCGGAACCGGGGGCGGGGTTTTTTTGGGGTTTTTTTTTTTTTGACGATTTTTGGGGTTTTTTTGGGGGGGGGCGGGACCCAGGCTACGAGAAGTACAACACCATGAGGGCCGACCCCGCGCTCTGCTTCCTGGAGAAGGCCGGTCGCCCCGACGACAAGGCCGTGGCCGCCGAGCAGCGCCCGGACGCCGGCGAGGGGTGAGTCTGGGGGCAGAAACCCCCGATTCGGGGCCTTTCCGGCCCGTTTCGGGGGCGGGGGGGACGGGATTTGACCCAAATTCCCGCCTTTTTCGGGGCAGGTTTCGACTCCTCTTTCGGCTGCTCTAGGCCCCGTTTGACACGTCCGGACCCCGTTTTTGGGTGTCCTGACCCCATTTTGGGGGGGTTTGATCCATTTTGGGGGGTTTTGGGGTTTTTTGGGGTGTCCTGACCCCTTTTTAGTGTGTTTTGACCCCTTTTTGGGGCATTCTGAGGCCTTTTTTTGGGGCGGTTTTTGACTCGTTTTTTGGCTGCTCTAGGCCCTGTTTAACGTGTCCCGACCCCATTTTGGGTTTTTTTTTGGGGGTTTCCTGACCCCATTTTGGGGGGGTTTGACCCCTTTTAGGGTTTCCTGACCCCATTTTGGGGCGTTTTGACCCTGTTTTGGGGTGATTTGACCCCATTTTGGGGGCGTTTTCAGGCCTTTTTCGGGGCAGTTTTTGACTCCTCTTTTGGCTGCTCTAGGCCCCGTTTGACACGTCCGGACCCCGTTTTTGGGTGTCCTGACCCCATTTTGGGGGGGTTTTGACCCTTTTGGTGGGTTCGGGGGTTTTTTTTGGGCTGTCCTGACCCCTTTTTAGGATGTTTTAACCCCGTTTTGGGATGTTTTGAGGCCTTTTTTTGCGGCGTTTTTTAACTCGTTTTCCGGCTGCTCTGGGCCCTGTTTGACGCGTCCCGACCCCCCCCTTTAACACACCCCCGGCCCCCCCCCCCCCCCCAAAATTTTGGTTGCCCCCCTTTACTTTTCGCTAGCCCCCCCCCCCCATTTTTATCCCCTCCCCCCATTTCCCCCCACCCCACCCCATATTTTCCCCCTCCCCCAGCCCCGTTTTCCCCCGTTTTCGCCCCACTTCTGACCCCCCCACCCCCCCCCCTTTCTATATTTTGGGGCCCCCCCTTCAATTTTTCGGGGTCCCCCCCAATTTTTGGGGTCCCCCCCCCCAGTTTTTCGGGGGTGCCGATGACGACCACGCCATGCTAATACCGACCGGCTCCGGGCTGGGTTGAGTTGAACCCGAAACGGCTGAGGCACCTGAAAAGAAACAACAAAAAAAAAAAAAAGGGGGGGGGGGTGTTATATTTGGGGTGATTTCCGGCCTTTTTGGGGGCGAAAAGTCCCGAAAAGTCCCACTTTTATTCTGCCCAGGGTGGATTTCGAAAAAGAGTGCGAGGACCCCGAATACCGGCCCCTGCCGGGGGGGGGCAAAGACGTGGACGAAGAGGTAAAATCCACCCCCCCCCCCGCCCCATATGTGCCCCCCCCCCTGCCCCATAGAGGCCTAAAATGGGGGGGGGGACATGACACGGTGAGGTGACACCCCCCCCGCCCCCCCCATTTTTTTGCCCCAGGGCGACCCCTTGATGCTGCTGGACGAGGAGATTTCGGTGGTGGACGGGGACGAAGGTAACCCTATAGGGAGGTCTCTGCCCCATAGGGCGGCCCCCCCCGGGAGACACCCCCCCCCAGCCCCATAGCGTCCCTGTGGGAGGCCGAGGAAACCCACAGTGACCCCCGGGAGACCCGTAGGATCCCTCGGGGGCCACCTCTAACCCCGTGGAGACCCATAGGGGGCCCCCAGGAGACCCATAGAACCCCCAGGAGACCCATAGGGACCTCGAGAAGACCCATAGAACCCCAAGGAGCCCCATAAAGACCTCAAGGACGTCCATAAAGACCTTAAGGAGCCCCATAAGGACCCCAGGGAGACCCATAAGGACCTCGAGGAGGCCCATGAGGACCTCAAGAAGGTCCATAAAGACCTCAAGAAGCCCCATAAGGACCCCAAGGAGCCCCGTAGAACCCCAGGGAGACCCATAGGAACCCCGAGGAGACCCATAAGGATCTCAAGGAGGTCCATAAAGACCCCAGGGAGACCCATAGAAACCCGAGGAGACCCATAAAGATCTCAAGGAGGTCCATAAAGACCCCAGGGAGACCCATAGGAACCCCGAGGAGGACCCATAGGAACCCCGAGGAGACCCATAAAGACCTCAAGGAGGTCCATAAAGACCCCAAGGAGCCCCGTAGAACCCCAGGGAGACCCATAGGAACCCCGAGGAGACCCATAAAGACCTCAAGGAGGTCCATAAAGACCCCAAGGAGCCCATAAGGAACCCAGGGAGACCCATGAGGACCTCAAGAAGGTCCATAAAGACCTCAAGAAGCCCATAAGGACCCCAAGGAGCCCCGTAGAACCCCAGGGAGACCCATAGGAACCCCGAGGAGACCCATAAAGATCTTAAGGAGGTCCATAGAACCCCAAGGAGACCCATAGGAACCCCGAGGAGACCCATAAAGACCTCAAGGAGGTCCATAAAGACCCCAAGGAGCCCCGTAGAACCCCAGGGAGACCCATAGGAACGCCGAGGAGACCCATAAAGACCTCAAGGAGGTCCATAAAGACCCCAAGGAGCCCCATAAGGACCCCAGGGAGACCCATAAGGACCTCGAGGAGGCCCATGAAGGACCTCCAGAAGGTCCATAAAGACTTCAAGAAGCCCCATAAGGACCCCAAGGAGCCCCGTAGAACCCCAGGGAGACCCATAGGAACCCCGAGGAGACCCATAAAGACCTCGAGAAGGTCCAGAAGGACCTTGAGGAGCCCCGTTAGGGCCCCCACGGTGACCCGCAGGCCCCCTCCTGACCCTCCGTACCTCCCGCCGCCCCATAGGCCAACCCCCCCAGCCCGGCCAACAGCCCTCCTGGCCCCGGCCTCGGTGCTGACCTCCCGCCTGCGTCGCCTGGTGGCCGCTTGCCAGAGGTCCTGCCGCCCGCCGGCCCCCGCCCCCGGAACCCGCCGAGCCCCGGGGCGAGAGGCGCCGGCGCCGCTGCGAGGCCACCTGCAAGCTGAAGGAGATGGCCCGCAGGGAGAAACAGCAGCGGTACGGGGGGGCCGGGACCCCCGGGGGGGCATTCGGGGGGGCTGGGACCCCATAGAGGGGGCTTTGGGGGGATTAGAGCCTTTAGGGGGGGGTTTTGGGGGGCTGAGGCCCCATAGAGGGGGGTTTGGGGGGGCTGGGAGCTTCTATGGGGGGATTTGGGGGGCTTTGGGGGGGGATTTTGGGGGGCTGGGACCCCATAGAGGGGGGTTTTGGGGGCTGGGAACTTCTATGGGGGGATTTGGGGGCTTTGGGGGGGATTTTGGGGGGCTGGGACCCCATAGAGGGGGGTTTTGGGGGGGTCTTGGGGGTGGTGGAGGGGGATTTGGGGGGGCTGGGACCCCATAGAGGGGGGTTTGGGGGGGTCTTGGGGGTCGTGGAAGGGGATTTGGGGGGGCTGGGACCCCATAGAGGGGGGTTTGGGGGGGCTGGGAGCTTCTATGGGGGGATTTGGGGGGCTTTGGGGGGATTTTGGGGGGCTGGGACCCCATAGAGGGGGGTTTGGGGGGTCTTGGGGGTGGTGGAGGGGGATCTGGGGGGGCTGGGACCCCATAGAGGGGGGTTTGGGGGGATTAGAGCCTTTAGGGGGGATTTGGGGGGGCTGGGACCCCATAGAGGGGGGTTTGGGGGGGCTGGAGCTTCTATGGGGGGATTTGGGGGGCTTTGGGGGGGATTTGGGGGGCTGGGACCCCATAGAGGGGGGTTTGGAGGGTCTTGGGGGTGGTGGAGGGGGATTCGGGGGGGCTGGGACCCCATAGAGGGGGGTTTGGGGGGGGCTGGGAGCTTCTATGGGGGATTTTGGGAGCCTTGGGGGGGATTTTGGGGGGCTGGGACCCATAGAGGGGGGTTTGGGGGATTAGAGCCTTTAGGGGGGGTTTTGGGGGGCTGAGGCCCATAGAGGGGGGTTTTGGGGGGCTGGGAACTTCTATGGGGGGCTTTGGGGGGATTTTGGGGGCTGGGACCCCATAGAGGGGGACTTTGGGGGGGTCTTGGGGGTGGTGGAGGGGGATTTGGGGGGGCTGGGACCCCATAGAGGGGGGTTTTGGGGGGCTGGGAACTTCTATGGGGGGCTTTGGGGGGGATTTTGGGGGGCTGGGACCCCATAGAGGGGGATTTGGGGGGGTCTTGGGGGTCGTGGAAGGGGATTTGGGGGGGCTGGGACCCCATAGAGGGGGGTTTGGGGGGGCTGGAACTTCTATGGGGGATTTGGGGGGCTTTGGGGGGGATTTGGGGGGGCTGGGACCCCATAGAGGGGGTTTTGGGGGGGACTTGGGGGTGGTGGAGGGGAATTTGGGGGGCTGGGACCCCATAGAGGGGAATTTGGGGGGGCCTTGGGGGCCGTGGGGCGGATTTTGGGGGGCTGGGACCCCACAGAAGGGGGATTTGGGGGTCCCGGAAGGAGGTTTGGGGGGCTGTGACCCCACAGAGGGGGGATTTGGGGGGCTGGGACCCCATGGAGGGGGGGGTTTGGGGTGCAGGCCCCCCCCGTCCTGGGTAGTTATGGGGCGCGGGACCCCATAAACTGACGTTCTCGGGGGGCGGGCCCCCCATCCTCGGTGGTTATGGGGCGCGGGAACCTCATGCCGCACCTTCTGGGGGCGGAGGAACCTCGGCCCCGACGTTCTGGAGATGCAGGACCTCGGTGGTTATGGGCGCAGCAGCCCCACAAGTGGCACTTGGGGTCTGGAACCTCTGCCCTTGGGTTCTGGGGGTCCGCTCCCCCCCGCCTGTCTCTGAAGAAGACCTTTTTGAGTTTTGGCTACTTGGGGGGCAGGTGGACCCGTCGAGAGCAAGCGGATTTCTATCGCGTGGCTTCGACTTTTCGGGGTGGAATTCGATCCCGACGCCGGAAGGTTCCGTTGGGGTCGGTTCCGGACTTTGGCCAGGTTGGAGAAGAAGACGGACGAGAACCTCACCAAGTTCTTCCACGGTTTCGTCGCCATGTGCCGGCAGGTTTGCCGCCTGCCCCCCGCCCCGGGAGACGGTACGGGGGACGCTCGGGGAGCCTTCGGGCGAGGGGGGGGACGTCCCCACGGACCCTGGGGCCGCGCCCGGGGAGATAAGTGGGGTTTGGAGGCATCTCGGTGGGGTTTGGAGGCATCTCCGTGGGGTTTGGAGGCACCTCGGTGGGGTTTGGAGGCATCTCGGTGGGGTTTGGAGGCATCTCGGTGGGGTTTGGAGGCACCTCGGTGGGGTTTGGAGGCATCTCCGGTGGGTTTGGAGGCACCTCGGTGGGGTTTGGAGGCCTCTCCGGTGGGTTTGGAGGCCTCTCGGTGGGGTTTGGAGGCCTCTCGGTGGGGTTTGGAGGCATCTCGGTGGGTTTGGAGGCATCTCGGTGGGTTTGGAGGCCTCTCGGTGGGGTTGGAGGCCTCTCGGTGGGGTTTGGAGGCATCTCGGTGGGTTTGGAGGCATCTCGGTGGGTTTGGAGGCATCTCGGTGGGTTTGGAGGCCTCTCGGTGGGGTTTGGAGGCATCTCGGTGGGGTTTGGAGGCCTCTCGGTGGGGTTTGGAGGCCTCTCGGTGGGGTTTGGAGGCCTCTCGGTGGGGTTTGGAGGCACCTCGTGGGGTTTGGAGGCACCTCGGTGGGGTTTGGAGGCACCTCGGTGGGGTTTGGAGGCCTCTCGGTGGGGTTTGGAGGCCTCTCGGTGGGGTTTGGAGGCATCTCTGTAGGGTTGGAGGCATCTCTGTAGGGTTTGGAGGCATCTCGGTGGGTTTGGAGGCACCTCGGTGGGTTTGGAGGCACCTCGGTGGGGTTTGGAGGCATCTCTGTGGGGTTTGGAGGCATCTCGGTGGGGTTTGGAGGCATCTCGGTGGGGTTTGGAGGCCTCTCGGTGGGGTTTGGAGGCCTCTCCGGTGGGTTTGGAGGCCTCTCGGTGGGTTTGGAGGCCTCTCGGTGGGTTTGGAGGCCTCTCGGTGGGTTTGGAGGCACCTCGGTGGGGTTTGGAGGCATCTCGGTGGGGTTTGGAGGCATCTCGGTGGGGTTTGGAGGCATCTCGGTGGGGTTTGGAGGCATCTCCGTAGGGTTTGGAGGCATCTCCGTAGGGTTTGGAGCACCTCGGTGACCCCCCGGTCCTCCCTCCTCCTGGCAGAGCCCCCCGACCCGTCGCTGGCGGTGGCCCCCGTCTCTCCGGCCCGGGCCTCGCGGGGTTTGCGTCGCCTCTCGCTGCTGCGCCTGCTGCGGGAGCAGGTCCTGCGTCACCCGCTGCTGCTGCCGCGCCTGGCCCTGTGTCCCCCCGCCGGGGCCCGACCTGCCGCCCTGGTGGCAGCGGGGTCACCACGACGCCGAGCTGCTGCGGGGGGCGGCGCGGCACGGCCTGGGGCCCCCCCCCGGCGCCCTCCTGGCCGACCCCGACTTCTCCTTCGCCGCCGCCCGATGGAGGTACCTGAGGGGTCGCCACGCCGAGGCCGCCGCCGCTCCCGGCGCCCGGAACGTCGTCCTCGGCACGGAGGAGGAGGAGGAGGAGGAGGAGGACGAGGAGGAGGAGGACGAGGAGGAAGAGGAGGAGGAGGAGGAGGAGGAGAAGACGTCGGGCAGCGAGTCCTCGTCCTGCCGGAGGAGAGCGAGGAGGAGAGGGGTGAGGACAGGCCCCGATTCCGGCCCTTCCGCCCCGATTCCGGCCACTTTTAGCCCCGTTCCGGCCCCTTCCGCCCCAATTCCAACCCCTTCCGCCCCATTTTAACTGGTTTTATCCCAATTCAACCGGTTTCGCCCTATTTTAGCTGGTTTCGCCTATTTTAGCTGGTTCCACCCCAATTCCCACTGGTTCCACCCCAATTCCCACTGGTTTCACCCCATTTTAACTGGTTTCACCCCAATTCCCACTGGTTCCGCCCCAATTCCCACTGGTTCCGCCCCAATTCCCACTGGTTTTACCCCATTTTAGCTGGTTTCGCCCCATTTTAACTGGTTCCGCCCCAATTCCCACTGGTTTTGCCCCGTTTTAACTGGTTTTATCCCAATTCCAACCAGTTTCGCCCCATTTTAACAGGTTTCACCCCATTTTAACTGGTTCCGCCCCAATTCCCACTGGTTTTGCCCCATTTTAACTGGTTTTATCCAATTCCAACCACTTTCGCCCCATTTTAACAGGTTTTACCCCATTTTAACTGGTTTCGCCCCAATTCCAACCGGTTTCGCCCCATTTTAACTGGTTTCTCCCCTATTTTAAAAGGTTTTGCCCCTTTTTAACTGGTTTTGCCCCAATTCCAACTGGCTTCGCCCCAGTTTAACTGGTTTCTGCCCAATTCCCACTGGTTTCAACCCATTTTAACTGGTTCTGCCCCAATTCCAACCAGTTTTGCCCCATTTTAACTGGTCTTACCCCATTTTAACTGGTTCCACACCAATTCCAACTGCTTTCACCCCAGTTTAACTGGTTTCTCCCCAATTCCACTGGTTTTACCCCATTTTAACTGGCTCTGCCCCAATTCCCACTGGTTTTGCCCCATTTTAACTGGTTTTATCCCAATTCCAACCAGTTTCACCCCATTTTAGCTGGTTTCACCCCGTTTTAACTGGTTTCGCCCCATTTTAACTGGTTTCGCCCCAGTTCCAGCTGGTTTTCCCCCAATTCCAACTGTTTCGCCCCAATTCCAACTGGTTTCGCCCCATTTTAACTGGTTTCGCCCCAGTTCCAGCTGGTTTTCCCCAATTCCAACTGGTTTCGCCCCAATTCCAACTGGTTTCGCCCCATTTTAACTGGTTTCGCCCCAATTCCAACTGGTTTCGCCCCATTCCAACTGGTTTTGCCCCATTTTAACTGGTTTCGCCCCAATTCCAACTGGTTTCGCCCCAATTCCAACTGGTTTCGCCCCATTTTAACCGGTTTCCCCCCATTTTAACCGGTTTCCCCCCATTTTAACCGGTTTCCCCCCGTTTTAACTGGTTTCCCCCCGTTTTAACTGGTTTCGCCCCAATTCCAATGGTTTCCCCCCCTTTTAACTGGTTTCGCCCCAATTCCAACTGGTTTCGCCCCATTTTAACCGGTTTCCCCCCGTTTTAACCGTTTCCCCCCCGATTTCCCCCCCCAGGTGCGGCCCCGCCCTGCGGGGAGGGGGAGGAGTCGCGGGAGGAGTCGCCCCCCCCATCCGTGGGGGGGGGGGGGGGTCGCGGGGGGGGGGTCGCCCCCCGCCGCCCCCCCCCTCCCCCCCCCGGCCCCCCCCCACCTGCACGAGTGGCCCAAGGTGAGTCCCCACCCGGGGTGGGGGGGGGGGGGCACCTTTGGGACCCCCCCAAATTTCCAGGGGGGGGCGCGAGGACTCCGCGACCCCCCCCAAAATTTAGAGGGGGGTCCCCCGAATCCTCAACCCCCCCCCAAATTTTGGTGCCCCCCCCCGATATTTTTAGACCCCTCCCAAAATATCACTCCCGTCCAGAAAAAACTGGGGGGGGGGGGGGGCACCTTTGGGACCCTCCCAAATTTCCGGGGGGGGCGCGAGGACGCTGTGACCCCCCCCCAAAATTTAAAGGGGGGTCCCCCGAATCCCTCAACCCCCCCCCCCAAATTTTTTTATGCCCCCCCCCCCCGCAAGGAGCGGGCCCTGATCCGTCGGCTGGACCTGGTGTGCCGAGCCGTGCTGTCGGGAGAGTGGCCCCCGGAAGATTTCGGGGGGGGGACAACGACAACGGGGGGGGGCGGCGGCGGGGGGGGGACACCCCCCGCCGCCGTCCTCGTCCCCCCCCCGGCGGGGGGGGGCCGTCGGAAAAGCCCCCCCCGTACCCCCGAGCCCTGCCCCGTCCCCCCCCCCCGGCCCCGTACCTGCGCCACGAGGAGAAAGAATTCACCGTCCAGATTAAAGACGTAAGTTTTCGGGGGGGGGGCCCACAAATTTTGGGCCCCCCCCCCTAAATTTAAGGGGGGGGGTGTTAAAAATTGGGTGGGGGGGTTAATTTTTTGGGGTGTGTCCCCCCCCCCCGCAGGAGGAGGGCTTGAAGCTGACCTTCCAGAAGCAGCGGCTGGTGGCCAACGGGGCCCCCCCGAAAAAAAACAGCAAGAAATTGGTGGAGGTGAGTGGGGTTTTTTTTTTTTTTTGGGGGGGGGGGCACCCTAAAAATTGCCCCCCCCCCCCTTTAAATTATCCATTTCGCCCCCCTTTCGGGGTGCCCCCCCCGCGTTTAAGCGTCCCAAACCCCCCCCTAAAGAGGGGACCCCTTTTAACCCCCCCCCCCAAAAAAAAAATTTTGGCCCCCCCCCCCCATTATTTTGGGGGGGTGTGGGTAAATTTTGGAGGGGGGGGCTTAAAGGGTGTTTTTTTTTTTTTCACCCCCCCCCCAGCTGGAGCTGCGCTGCCTGGAGGGGCTGCGGGACCCGGGGGGGCCCCCCCCCCAAAACCGGCTGCCCCCCCCCGCCCCCCCCCAGCATCGCCCGGGGGGGGGCCCCGGGGACGCGCACCCCCCCCCCGCCGCCGCCGCTGCCCCCCCCCGACTTCGACCCCCGCTTCCTGACGGTGAGAGAGCCCCCCCGCACCCAAAATCCCCCCCTGGACCCCAAAATCCCCCCCCCGGACCCCAATTCCCCCCCCCCCCCCCCCCCACCCAAAAATGGCCCCCCCAGGCCCCAAATCTCCCCCCTGCACCCAAAAATGGCCCCCCCGGACCCAAATTCTCCCCCCTCGCACCCAAAAATACCCCCCCCCCGCACCCAAAATGCTCCCCCTGCACCCAAAAAGACTCTCCTGGACCCAAATTTCCCCCCCCCCCCCCCCCCGCACCCAAAATGCCCCCCTGCACCCAAAAATGGCCCCCCCGGACCCAAAAATGTCCCCCCTGCACCCAAAAATACTCCCCCGGACCCAAACCCCCCCCGCCCCCCTCAAATTTCCCCCCTCCACACCCAAAACGCCCCCCCCCGACCCCAAATTTCTCCCCCCCCACACCCAAAATCCCCCCCCTGGACCCCAAAATCCCCCCCCGGACCCCAATTTCCCCCCCCCCGACCCAAAAATGCCCCCCCCAGACCCCAAATTTCCCCCCCCCCACCCACCCAAAAATGGCCCCCCCAGACCCCAAAATCTCCCCCCTACACCCAAAAATACCCCCCCCCCGCACCCAAAATGCCCCCCCTGCACCCAAAATGCCCCCCCTGCACCCAAAAATGGCCCCCCCGGACCCAAAAATACTCCCCCGGACCCAAACCCCCCCCCCTCAAATTTCCCCCCTCCGCACCCAAAATGCCCCCCCCCGACCCCAAATTTCTCCCCCCCCCGCACCCAAAAATACCCCCCCTGGACCCCAAATTCCTCCCCCCCCGGACCCAAAATGCCCCCCCCAGACCCCAAAATCCCCCCCCCAGACCCCAAATTCCACACCCCCCCCGACCTAAAATGCCCCCCCAGACCCCAAAATCCCCCCCCCAGACCCCAAATTCCACACCCCCCCCGACCTAAAATGCCCCCCCAGACCCCAACCCCCCCCCCTTGACACCCCCCCCAACTGTTCCCCCCCCCAAGTCCCCCCCCCCCCTAACCCCCCCCTTTCTCTGCCCCCCCCCCCAGTTCGCCGCCCCCCGCCGGCCGCCCCCCAAGTGGCCCCGCAAGAAGGTAACGGGGGGGGGGAGGGATTGGGGGGGCGGGGGGGGGCCCTGACTTAGGTTTTCCCCCTAATTAGGGCTCACCCCCCCACTAATTAAGGGTTCCCCCCCACTTAGGGCCCTGACCCCCCCTTAATTAAGGGTTTTCCCCCTAATATGGGCCCCTCCCCCC